>NC_133815.1:24508779-24813779 GCF_043250625.1 Sebastes fasciatus
CTGGCACAACACATTTCCTGATGCATAGCAGTGTAGGGAACAGACTACAGGCAGGCGCTGTGTGTGATGGCTGGCTTATTGGTAAGTACCGAAATTCGAGTCATTCAAGCAAGATGTGTAGGAAGTTCGCTACAATGATAACAGGGAGTAAGGACCTGTGAGGATGTCATGCACCATTTGTAAGAAAGACAACAAGTAAGGTTCACTTTTTAACAACATCTTTTAATGATGTTGCAATTTCAGACAGCACGACTCTTATTTCTTTCAGCCTGTCAGGCTCAAAGGTCAACTCATCAGAGCAAGACCTTCAGGTGAGGAAGGCACTTGCATAGAGAGCCCTGAATGGCATGGCCTGTTTATGGAACTCCAGCCTCCCCCGACACATCAAGCTAAGCTTCTTCTACGCGACTGTAGAGTCTGTTTTCCTATATGTCTGCGAAGGCTGTACCCTGAAGCCCACCCTACAGAAGTCTCTGGATGGGTGCTGCACCAGAATGCTGCATGTGGTACTAAATATCAACCAGAACGAGCATGTTACCAACAAGCATCTGTATGAGGGACTACCAAGGCTAACTGAGAAAGTGGCAGCCAGGAGAATGAGACTTGCCGGTCACTGCCAAAGACAGCAAGAACTCCACGCAAGCATGCTGGTGCTGTGGGAGCCAATGCACGGGCATCGATCACGGGGACGTCCCACACCAACATACATGGACGTACTGAGGAGAGATGCAGGAGTGGAGAGTGCTGGCAAGCTAGCCAGATGTATGGAGGAGATAGCTGGAAGCTCCGCTGGAAAGCCTGTCTGAGGACGACCCAATGATCGTCAGCAATTACACTGATTGTGTCCCTTTATGTCTGCAGGACAGCGTCGGTCAGGACGCGGCCACTTCCAGGCGTGCCATGCGCAGAGGATGCACTGGTGCTGGGGACAGTTGGACGCTCTGCAGCTGCAGCCCCCTCACCGGGAACCTCCTCGCCGGGAACCTCCTCGTCACCAACAGCTCCCGACTCTGGGAGGACTAAAACACACCACACATTAGCCCACTGTGCTTTTTCACATGTCTGAATTGTTTACACATCAATGTAATAAAAGATTTAACCGTGCTTTACCTGGTTCATCTGTGGTCTCAGTCATGTCTGTGTCTCCCTCCTTCTCCGACACAATGCCCCACACACTTGCTTCCCCGAGTATGGAGGCCATTCGGGTTTCTAGCGGCGTGAGCTTGGGTGTGCCCCCAGCCAGTAGCAGACACGTTCTGATGGTTGTGTTTTTTTTTGCCTCCACCTTCAGATCGGACCACTTCTTTTTTATTTCAGGGACCTTCCTATCTGTCGCGCTCACGGAGTTAACCGCAGCAGCAACATGTTGCCACTTTGCCATTTTTTTGTATTTGTCACACCGCTGCTGTGGCAACCAAACAATATATTCTCTCTGACCACCCACCCACAAGCACCTCAATTTCTGTCACAGAAGTTTCTCTTCTTAGTCTTCCTCTCAGCAGTTGCCATGATTCAACGTAAAGAAAGATAGGTATATATACTGGCAGTCAGAGTGTCTGTGAGGTTGGGGTATGTATACTGGCAGTGAGCAATGAGGACCAGGTGAACAGAGTTGCCTTGATGAGGTGGGCGTGGCTGAAGATGAAGAGCGGGAAAACCAGGGTGAATGGGAAATTTCTGAATGGGAGCCGAGTGACTGGGCATCCAGAAATGAGCAATTGACCGGTAATGCAGAACTGTGTCACCCTTAGTCAGCTCAAAAGGTGTAGTCACTTAGATTTGTACATGTTGAAGGGCAATGTCGCAAAAGATTTGGATATATAAATTGCATATAAAGAGTGAAACACACATTTATTTAAAGGTCCCATGTTATAAAAAAGTGAGATTTTCATGTTTTTTTTATTATAAAGCAGGCTTAAGTCCTATATTAATACTGTGAAAGTATCAAAATGCTCAATCCACAGGGAAATACACAGCCCGTATTCAGAAACTGTGCATTTGAAACAAGCTGTCAGGATTTTTGTCCATTTGTGAGGTCACAAATATACAATATTTAGACCCTTTACACATTTTTAAACGTAAACACTCAAAATGTGTCCCAGTTTATTTCTGGTGTCAGTGTATGTGAATGTCTTCAACTGACAGGAAGTACATATGGACCCAAGCTGTTGCCTAGTAACGCAATTCCATCGAAATACGCTAAAACGGAGCGTTTAAGACAGAGGGTAAATACAGGCATATTCAGGTCGACAGTATGAGGAAAATAAAGTATTTTTTTAACATTGCAGCATGTAAACATGTTCTAGTAGAAACACAAAATACAAGTATGAACCTGAAAATGAGCACGATATGGGACCTTTAAGTCAACATTATCCCCTGTATTGTAAAAAAACAACACTTAGAGTTTAAATATGAGCATAACAGCAGACATTTTCAGACAGTCTCTACTGGAAAGCATTCATAGTCATGGCCGTTCCCACTGAGGTGATCGAGGTCCGGAACTTGGTATTTTTTGTTGTATATGATAAAAGTTGTTAAATAATTGCCTTAAAAAATAGCTTTACTTTGGTGCAGCAAAGATATTGTACAATACAAAGATCACCGACTTGCTCCTGTGATCAGCGTCATTGCTCGTGTGTGGGTGGTGAAGTGGAAGATGTTGTTGTTACTGCCACAGCCTGGCTCTCAGGATCACGACACAGCGTGATAACGTTTCAATCAATACATTTATTTAACAAAAGAGAATAAAATAACAGATGATCAAAAAGGTACGGAGTGTAACTATCAGTAGTATCAGTAGTGTAAGGTGTGCATGGGGGGTGTAAATGGTGTGTGTTGTAAACACAGCAGGGGTCTTTACTCAGCATGGTTCTTTGATTATGTCAATCAGGAAAACCGGACAGGTGTGATTCAGGTAACTAGAGAAGGTTACTAGTGGACTGCTTATAGTTCAGTGATATTCATCTATTCATCTATGTTTACCCCTAAACACTGCGATGGCCCGACGGCGGGTCCGGCCGCTTATTCTGTCTGTCAGAGGTTTTACCAGGCTCTGTTGCAGGGCCCTGTTCTTGATAATGTTCAAGCCCTTATACACTGTCACATTTTATTTTAATTAAAGAGACTGTTTGTAACTTATTACACGTATAAATCATTGCGGGTCGGTGTCCCATGCGCGCTCGCGTGTGGCTACGCTGTTCAGACAAGACTCCAACACAAACTACTAGGAAGCACCAAAACCGCAAAACCGTCTTGCAAAACAGTGTTGGCCGCGGACTGAGGACGCGGGGGAGACCGTAGCTTTGGTCTCCAGGACCGGAGTCTCTGCTGTACTCTGCTCCTCTGCTCCTCTGCCTGCCTTCACTCACACACCGCGCTCGTTCTCACTCTTTCGCTCCACTCTCACGTGCATGCGCGCACACTCCACACTGCAGAAGAGTTAGTTTAGCTCTGAGAATATCTAGTGAATGTTCAGTGGACGTTTGTGCAGAAATAACTGCTGCAGCTCCTCCAGACCAACAGAGGTTTCCCGTGTCTTGTGAAGTGACGGGGCTCCGCAGCGAGAAACGTTATCGTCACCAAAACTCCGGTGTCTCCCCTGTTCCCTCCGGCCGCGGTCGGGAGGCTGAGGCATGAAAAGCCAACACTAGGATCAGCATTGATTCATGGAGAGACCTTCGTCTGGTCAGCTAACATTACTACCAAGCAGGTGAAATATAGAGTGATATTGTGGTTTTAGCTGACGTGTGTCGCCTCACTGTTTTGAGCGATGCTCGTTCATGTCTATGTAGAGCGAGCACAAGCGCGAGCAACAGGACGCTGACCTTCGTTGACTTAACGGCCACAGGTGTCGCTGTTAACAAGCAATTTCTGATTCTTACAAATAGTCCCTTTAATTAATTAATTAATTATTATTTTTCATTTTTGATTTATGACTAAAACAACTTGACTGCACCTCAAATTACTCTTCAGGTTCCCAGCTTTCAGATGATGTACACCACTTCTCTGTGAAATGTAAAAGTCACTTTTTATCTACACTATAGAGGACAATAACAAGGTAAAAGGATAACATTTAGAATTTTTGAAGATTTATACTGACTTTGGGACGGTTGAAATTATTTTCGGGATGGGGGGTGAAGCCTTAGCCTGTATGTATTCTTTTTCCACCCAACAATTTATCAGGAATCAATAAAGAATCGGATCGATAAGCAGAATCAATAATGAAACCGATATCAATAAAATCTTAGCAATTCCCATCCGTAGTAGCATGTATACAAAGAACAAGACTCGGTCAAAACCGAGGATATGTCTGGACCGTATCTGGTCAGTATGTGAATTTGTGGCTAAATTGTTACACAAATAGTCAGAGGTCATGTCTATCATGTTTTGAGAACAGTTTCTTTTCCACTTATATTTTAATGTTTGATTGAAAGACAACTTATAATGAAGCAAATGACATTCAGTAATAGTAAATGGTAACATTTACTAGTCAGTATATTATACATTTTATACGAGGTTAAAAGGTATTAGCATGACATACAGTATGCAAGGTTAAAAGTATTTCATTTTTTTATTAAAGCATGTGTATCAAAAGCATTCATCATATAAGTGGTGTTTAACAATATATACATACGTTACGAAAGTTTATCAGCGTTGAGTTTCTCCCGCTGTCATCACTGACGTTGTTTCTGCCGTATTTATTCCTAGATGGAGTGTTGATGGAGCAGCTACAATGTTAGCATAGCCTGGCACTGATCGATCCGAACTCCATTCAGAAAACAAGCATTTTAAAAGTTGTTTGCTTGTCGTCTTGCGGTCAGACCTGACAAAGCATGAATTCAGACTTTTTACTAATGTCATTTTGATCCGTTTATTGTATTATTATTATTATTATTATTATTTTGGGTTCATCCCGCAGTAGCGACCTGTGGCTTACGAGATACAGTCTGGAGGGAAGCGAGGCAAAAATTTGCTTCGCGCTTGGTGTGAATGCACGGTAAAACAATATGAAGCAGAACATAACGAAACTTAAACGAACATTTAAACAATAGCACATGTGCCACAACATGTGATGATACATTGAACCACTGCCACGCTCCCCAGAAAACGTGAACACAGAACTGTTCTCCGCCTTTTCATTTTGAAAGAGCTACGGCCAATGAGGAAACTCCAAGAGTCGGCCGACCAATCCTGTAACTTCATCACTCCGTCACTCACTTAGTGACAGACTTTTGCATTTGTAGGACTGGCCCTCTGCGGTCCAGCCAAAATTATCTATGCGCCTGTGTGTGTATGCATGTTACAAGCTTATATGTATATACATATTTGTTTTCATCACCTTACCACTTTAACATGTTTAGAATGTTAAAGGTTAGGTTATATTAGTTACAACCCTAAATATTTCACTATTGTGTGTCTGTTGATCTTTTTTTTAGCTCTGCTGTTGTTTTTACTTTTGCTTCATTTATCTTGCTTTTTATTGCCTCGTGAAGCACTTTGAAACTTTTGTTTAAAAAGTGCTCTATGAATAAAGTTTATGATTATTATCATTAGTATGACTATGCCTCCTATAAGACCTCCATAGCAATTTATCATTCACCGTGCTGATATTGAGCGAAGTGCCAATCCAATGATCCTCCGTTACCTTCGCAGCTCATTTTCAGGGACTCTCGATAAGTGGACGTTTGGAAGCCTAATGAAGCCAGAGAAGACGAGCTGAGTTTGATTTTTAGCGGCGTCGATACTGCCTCTCATTGCATCTGTGTTCTCCTGATCCACAAGACAAATGACTTTGGTCGTAGGCCTAGATTTGGTCAAGGTGCTGCTGAATTGTCTGGACCAATACTTTTACAGATCTGAAAAGAACTTGCCATTTTAAATCTTGTACGTCATGCAATTTGTATTGACAGCAATGTAAATGCATCCGCATAATGCATGAATATGCTCAGAGTTAGTGACGGGGAATGAAAAGTGAGAGATTGCTGATGGCGAGGGGGACGCAGGACTTCAACAAGGAGACCGGTGTTCGTGTCCCAACGTGTTGTTGAGCTATTTTGAAGTGATGTTTGTGTTTTCTGTACTTATGTTACGTTGTTTCCATACGTATTTTATGTATTTCACGTACTTATTTTAAGGCCAACCATGATGTTTTTCCTAACTAAGTGGTTTTGTTGCCTAAACCTAACTGTTACAGTTACCGTAGTTTTGTTGTGTGGCGTACAAATGACACGTGAAAAAGGCTGAAATGCGTTCTCATTAATGGCGTGGTATTTATACGCCTTCCCATGACTTCGGGATGTAGCCTACGGACATACGGTGACATGGCCACAGCTTGTTACACCTGATTAGTGTATTTGTAAATGTCATTTAATGAAGGGAATCCTGGTTGCAGCCATTTGATAAGCACAGAGACACAGACAGGTGAGATACTGACTCTCAGGTGAGCTCTGATCAGTGTGGAGGAAGTACTCAAAACCTTTACACAAGTAAAAGTACCAATACAACAATGTACAAATGATCCATTACAAGTAAAAGTCCTGCATTCAAAAGTGTACCTAAGTAAGAGTACAGAAGTAAATGTGCTTAAAGTATAAATAGAACAACTTCACCCTAGTGACTGATAAATTATCACATAATATGGCATTATTAGATTGTTAATATTGAGTATCGGATGTGTTGGTCCAACAAACACAGGGCTTTCATCTCCAGTGTGTCACGTTACAATCAGCTGTTCGTTTATGTCCCGTGTTCACAACATTCAGTTTCATTTTTTACTGTACAAACAGTAGTTTTCAGTCCAACTGTGTAGTTCTTCCCTAATCCTAACTATAGTTGGTTATGTTGCCCGAACCTTAGCGAGTGTTTTTTTCAATTCACGACATTAAGAACGTGTTTTACTGCGACTGAAAAGTGGCGGCGAGGGTTCTGACAAAGCGTCGGTATGTGAACGGGTTCACATTACCTACAGGTTATTTATTTTTTTGTCATTGTGAAAATCTATCATGTCTAGTTCTTTATTGAGTTTAGTCTTAAATTTATAGAATCAAAATAAAAATATCTGCTCAAAATAATAGAAAAAAATGATGTTTTAGGCAAGCTACTGTATATAAGCAAATATATACTGAATAAAGTACATGTTTTTGCAGACTCAAGCTATTCATGATGTGTGTATATGAATGTATACTATATCATATACTGTATATATATATATATATATATATATATATATAGGGACCAACAGGATTCACACTATAAAATGTTATCTAACATCCCTATACTGGGGGAACCTGCCCTTTTTCTATTGGACGACAGAGCATCAGGATCCTCTCTGTTATCATCTCTCTCTCTCTCTCTCTCTCTCTCTCTCTCTCTCTCTTTCTCTCTCTCTTTCTCTCTCTCTTTCTCTCTCTCTTTCTCTCTCTCTCTCTTTCTCTCTCTCTTTCTCTCTCTCTTTCTCTCTCTCTTTCTCTCTCTCTTTCTCTCTCTCTCTCTCTTCTCTCTCTCTCTCTCTCTCTCTCCTGCTGTGTATCTGCTCTCCTGACTCTCTCTCTCTCTCTCTCTCTTTCTCTCTCTCTCTCTCTCTCTCTCTCTCTCTCTCTCTCTTTCTCTCTCTCTCTCTCTCTCTCTCTTTCTCTCTCTCTTTCTCTTTCTCTCTCTCTCTCTCTCTTCTCTTTCTCTCTCTCTCTCTCTCTCTCTCTCTCTCTCTCTCTTTCTCTCTCTCTTTCTCTCTCTCTTTCTCTCTCTCTCTCTCTCTCTCTCTCTCTCTCTCTCTCTCTTTCTCTCTCTCTCTCTCTCTCTCTCTCTCTCTCTCTCTTTCTCTCTCTCTTTCTCTCTCTCTTTCTCTCTCTCTCTCTCTCTTTCTCTCTCTCTCTCTCTCTCTTTCTCTCTCTCTCCTGCTGTTGTATCTGCTCTCCTGACTCTCTTTCTCTCTCTCTGTGAGTCAGACGGTCTAACTGGCCCTGATCCACCTTAAGAGTTCAGCTGCTGTACAAACCCTCTGGTTCTGGGACCTGTAGGATTAGAGATGGGCCAGACCCCCCATGTCTGGACTTCAGAGATGCTGAATCCGGAGCTTTTGGAAGAAGTCACCGACCACTAAAAGAACTTTCAGACCTCATCAGCAGAAAGAGGAGAGGAAGAGGAAGAGGAGAGGAAGAGGAGGGGAGTGGAGGGGAGGGGGTTTCTGTGCTTTCTAAAGTTCATTAAACCAGATCTAAGTGTAGCTCACCGCTACACCTGCTTTCCTCTTTAAAGGGTTTCCTCTCCAGCAGCAAGATTTCACCCAAAAGCAGACAGCCGGATCGTCCCGCGCTGACGCGGCTGGTCGGCAGGAAGCGGCTGGTGGCTGCGGGGGTCCTGGGGGTCGTGATGGTCCTGGTCCTGGTCATCCTCATCCCGGTCCTGGTGAACTCCGCGGGCACGGCGGCGCACTACGAGATGCTCGGCACCTGTAGGATGGTGTGCGACCCGTACGGGACCAAGTCTCCCACCAGCACCAGCACGGTCACGGCGGACACGGTCCGGGACCGGGACGACGGCCTCGTGCAGTCTTTACCCACTTTTATCCAAGGTCCTAAAGGGGAACCGGGTCGTCCGGGCAAAGCGGGTCCGAGGGGACCTCCGGGTGAGCCGGGACCGCCCGGTCCGGCGGGGCCACCGGGAGACAGAGGTGAACCGGGGAGATCCGGTTTACCGGGACCTCCCGGTCCCAACGCAGCCGCCAACGGAGCGATAAGCGCGGCCACGTACAGCACCGTGCCAAAGATCGCCTTCTACGCGGGGCTAAAGAAGCAGCATGAGGGCTATGAGGTGCTCAAGTTCGACGATGTGGTGACGAACCTGGGCAACCACTACGACCCGACCACCGGCAAGTTCACCTGCTCCATACCGGGGATTTACTTCTTCACCTACCACGTCCTGATGCGCGGAGGGGACGGGACCAGCATGTGGGCCGACCTGTGCAAGAACAACCAGGTAAAAAAATCAACCAGGTAACACACAAACAACCAGGTAACACACACAGCCGACCTACCTGTGCAAAAACAACCAGGTAACACACACAGCCGACCTACCTGTGCAAAAACAACCAGGTAACACACACAGCCGACCTACCTGTGCAAAAACAACCAGGTAACACACACAGCCGACCTACCTGTGCAAAAACAACCAGGTAACACACACAGCCGACCTACCTGTGCAAAAACAACCAGGTAACACAAAACTGCAAACACACTGACGTTCCTGCGTGCGCTTCTCACCTTTTACGCGCGAGTTGTTCACCTGTAGCCTCCTCATCCACACATCCAGCCTGATCACTGACTCATTCTATAATTAGGGGTACATTTCATGTCAACCAAAAAGTGGAGAAATCAGTTAGTTGTTATCATAATATATACCCCCTAAATGTGCTAAATTCATAAATTGCCAAGCTTAAGCTCTAATGACTTTTTAAATATTTTATTTGATTCATTATTTTGTCCACTGTGTTACAGACAAATGTTGTGTCATATAAAACACGAACGAGGTACTACACATTTGATAACACATTTGTTTGAAAGGGTTTGAGTCTATTCACCAGAGGTTTTAAGGTTGTCTGTGTAACTGATTTGAAAATATGAATTTTGAGCTTCATAATGGACATTTTGTGGGATGCTATCAGGAAGGATGAACATTTTTAAAACTATAACTGTAGTCCTCTAGTGCTACTGACTACAGGACTACAGTTACAGTGTGTGTGTGTGTGTTGGCACCTAGCAGGGTGGATGAGAAGAGAAGGGATCATGCAGCCTGGTCTGGTCGTGGACCAGGTCCAGGTCAGACTGTGAAAGACCAGTTGGGTTGTTAGTTCTTGTGGCTCTTTGTCCATCAGAGAGAGATTGTCTCTCATTAACACAATGAACTGAGTTCTCTGAACTCTCAGGAGCCCGGGTGGGCATCTTGGTGCATGTAACATTGAGCATTTCATCTGGTTTCTCTGGAGCTATTTTACAAATTTCCACTAAATTACAACAATTTCTGCAAATTTCTCTGTGATCTCAACATTTCTCTATATTTTCCACCTCTCTCTCTCGCCCAATAATAATCACTGTGAACATTTTCTTTAAGGTAAAATAGAAATACCATTATGTAAAAAAATATTCAAGTTGGTCCTGCATAGGAGTAAAGAGGTCTTCATAAAGAATTAAAGGAGTTCTTATTCTAAAGAATAAGCTGCATCATATTTGATGATTGCAGCAAAATAAATACGTACATAAATGCATGAATATACATTAAACACCTCGTGTTACTGTGGCATTCCCCAAAGTGTCCTGTCGGGTGTCATTTCAAGTGTTCCAGCTTGTTTTTTGGAATTTTGTTATGTAAATTCAATAAGGGGAATATGTGTGGTGAGCTGTTGAAATACCTCTACAAAGTATTCCAGATCATTCACTGTATGGTACAGTAGTGAATAAATAAATACAGAATAAATAAAGTAAAATCATTTATCTTTGAATATAGTGCAACAAGTAAAAAATAAAGAAATTAAATATTATTAATAATAATAAAGCCTGGGGATGTGCCTGCTGCCTCCTCTGTTCCATCCCAGTGTCCTGCTCTCTGGGCGTCTCCGTAGTGATCAGGCTGTCAGCAGCAGATCTAATCCGAGGGGGCAAACCAGTGTTGCAGCGTCGCTCCACCAAGCAGATCCCTCCTTGCCTGTCAAGCCTGCGACTGTAATGCTGCTGCAGACGCAGCGAACACTGCCAACATGTCTGGGATTAAAGCAGCAGAGCTGCACACCGTGACCAATCAGATGCTGCTGAAAGACATGTTTCAATTAGGACTATACTGCTACCGAAGCTTTGAAACATGGCCAGAGGGGACATTTCTGTGTAAATGATCAACACATGATGGGAGTACCCATTTTGCCATGATTTATGATCCATATTAACATCACTTATAAAATGTGACTTCACGTGATTTAATTGAAATAAGTCATCTCCATCTCACTGAGTACTTTTTGTCTTTTTTTTGGTCTAACAATCAATTTATCTTGTCACAATATGTTTTCAGCGATCAACCGCATTCTGTGTTGTTTCATAGAATCCATTTAAAAGGAAAAAAGTAAATCCCCCACTAGCATACCGTTTCCCAAAAGGATGCATTCAGACGGAGATATTTGCAGTAAGATTAATAACATCTGGACACATCTGCCCGTAATTCACTGCTGCATATGAAAAATTCTGTTCTGTAGGTGTCTCCGACACGGTGACACAGATTTAATTTGAAGCTATTTTTTTGAAGACGTAATAGTTTCCAAGCAAGTATAATAATAATAATAATAATAATAATAATAATAATAATAATGAAAGCTACTACTATCAGATCAGATTGATTCTGATAAGTCGTTCTTCAGTAGCCTCTTGGCATTATTTGCCGTCTGGACTGGACCACGAGAGCACCGGCTGCCAGACGAAGGTGGAGCTGATTCTGTCCATAGACGTGTGGAGACGGTCTGTGTCCTGTCCTCTGTGTCCTGTCCTCCGTGTTCTGTCCTCTGTATGGCTCCATCAGGTTAAAGACGCCATCTGATGCTCCTGGTCTACCGCTGCACTTTTTTAAAACCAACAAATACAGACAAAAACAATTAAGATGCATCATGTTCTTATTTCGGTGTATGTGGAATATAATAATAAAATGGTATTCCAATCATATAAATTATAAAAAAAAAAAATAATTGGACAGAGGCGATTCTGCTGCATGAGTACTTGCTAATTGCACATTAGACTCATAATAACTAAAAAATACATTTTATGAAGTACTTCTACTTGTAATTGTTTTACGTTGTGGCACTAAAGTAGCCTAAATGATCAAAATAATTCTTCCACCACACATTATTAAATAAAAACAAGAAGTTGTTTAAAAATTGGTCATATTTTGAGAAGACACAGTGCATTTGCACACACCGCTCTGAAAAAGTCATGGTTAACCAGGTGATTCATGATATCTATCTATCTGCTGCGATGATAGAAGATAAAGTAAAGTAGGGGGGAGGGGACCAGGCATTGTGATTAAGAGCTACTGCCTATAAATCTAGATGTTTTCTCCTGACAGCTGTCAAAAACACCACACCATCACCACCAACACTTACTATCCAGTGTTGTGAGCGAGTGAGAATACGTAAAAAGAGTCATTTGAGTTGATTTAAATGTGTGTACTCTGCACGTGAACCACATCTGTAAACAGCTGCTGTTTGTTCAAAACCTCCCAGAGCTTCCTGCTCCTGATCCACACTGACATCCTCTCTGTTTGGATATTAGAGAAAATACCGTAGGGCGCTATACAAAATATTACTGGATACTGTATTAAAATCTAAATTGCTTGAAGAATTGAAATGCGGGCCTAAACTGTGCCCTGCAGCATAAAGAAGAAGAAAGTTAGTCAAAAATAGAATTGAAATAAATACTGGATTATAAAACTCGTCAACACCTGCAGCTCACCGCTGAATGACAGAGAGCATCTGGGATGTGGAGACACATGAGCAGTAACCTGGATAATATCCAAATTGTAATCAGTAATAATCAATAATCTGCTTATCTTCCATATCAGATCCTGATTAAAAACAGGATAATAAAGGTGTTCATGTAAACGTCTGATGTAGGTGACATGACACAGAACCAGGGGTTGAGTGAAGTTAATAATAATAAAATATGATAAAATGATTCTAATTGTCCTAAACATATTGTGATGAAAAGACCATTCCCTGCAGGGTGAACAGTGGACGTCTCATCAAGGACACCAACGTGTCCACTCGGCCCCTGCGAACGACGCTAAAATGCTTTTCTGACCTTTCAGCGGTGCTGAAATCCGTTTTAATGTAAAACAGAAATGATAAAGCATAAACATCTTCATGCCACGTTATCATGAACGTGACGCCTACTTTATGAACTGTAAGGAGACCAGACGTCCACTGGAGCCCAGAGACAAATCATTTAACAATATTATTGATTCGTTCAGCTTTATTCAACACTCTCATTCTATTTAAATGTCTGTCAGAACTATTGCAAATAATAATAATATGATGATTAATAATGTAAGTAAGTGGATGGTTAAAAGAAACCAACCCTGACTGTTGGTAGGAGACAGGATGTGGACAGTGTTTGTCCTCCCTACTGGCTGTCTAACACAAACTTTTTTTCTTATTCATATTCACATTTGTATGGAATTGGAAGTCTAGTCTGCTTCATTTTCTATGTTTTCTACTGCATGTATATTCCTCCTTGATATAAAATAACTTCATATTAATATAAGTATACTTAATAAGTTAATAAAACTAATTTAACCATGTACGTAATATGAAAAAATTTACACAATAAAGCAGGATTTGTAGTTGAATCCCACATTCAGAAAAAGTGACGTGTAATGGAAAGAGAACAGGAGTTTTTTTTAATAGTGGAAAACAATATTTTTGTGTGTATATGAAGGGAGGAGGCCCACAATGTAAAGTTGGTCTGAAGTGTCCGTGATAAGAAATGAAAATTAACAAACAACTGGCCACAACAGCTAAATGGGAGAAACCAAATAATCGAATCAAATAAAAGGACATAAATATTAAAAATAGGGGGCAAAAATGTGGATGGTGTTTGTATCTGTTATCGTATCATTATCTATTCATATCCAAGTAATGGATGTATTATTTACATCCCTTTCCTCCTGACTGACATCCGTCATCATTCACACGGCCGTTACCGACCGGACGGGAAAAAGTAAATGGTGGTTTAGCAGCAGCAGCAGAATCTGATGCTGACTGACCTCGTGTGCTTTTTGATCCGGACCTCCGTCAAACATGTTTTTATTTTAAATGGTCTAAAAAGTCCCAAAAACATCCCCTGTGGATGATCACATTTTTTTTTGTGTGTGTGTTTTTCTGCTCATTTATGTCCGGATGCTCAAGGACCTCTTGTGGTTGCAGTGATTCACACTTTTTGAGACCATATTTTATTGATTGTTTTATTGATTGATCATTGACTGCTGAGTCCTCACTGCTTCAGTTTGGACTCATTAATCAAACGGCGGCTCGAGACAAACGGCGTCCCGTCGTCCCCAGGAACAATAATGTGTCCTGTTGTTTAGCAAAGAGCGGCTGATTACAACGTCTTCTCATGTTGCCGGGAGGATGGCTAATTAGCTGTTAGCAGCCGCTGGGTAGTATCGCTGCTTGTTTCTTTTTGGGTGATATTTTTGGTCATTTTGCTAATTTAATGGTCTGCCTATGAAGAATGAGAGCCAGCTCAGCCACTGCTCAGCAGGCAGATAGAGACAGCAGGAAAGAAGAGCATAATCTCAAACTTTAAAAATTAAAAAGAAGAATTGAAAAAAAAAAAAAAACGTTTTAGAATTATGGGTAGAATGTGTTAAACAGAAGAATATGGTGTGTTGGGACTATTTGTACTGTTACCATGGTGGTTAGTAACAGGCTGCTGACAGAGCTTCACATGTTCACCAGTGTTATCCTGTAATGGGTTTGTGTATAAAATATGATAATACAGTTTGTATCTAAGGCTGTACCCAATAGCTCCAAGCTTCATTCATAACGTTGACATTCAAAATCAACATTTGAATGCTGCGCAGCTTTTGCATTTAGGGCGTCGCCAACTCCACTTTAGCTAGTTACAGACGTAGGCAAAATCGTTGGTACCCTTCCGTTAAAGAAAGAAAAACCCACAATGGTCACTGAAATAACTTGAAACTGACAAAAGTAATAATAAATAAAAATTCACTGAAAATTAACTAATGAAAATCAGATATTGTTTTTGAATTATGGTTCAGCAGAATCATTTAAAAAAACAAACTAATGAAACTGGCCTAGACAAAAATGATGGTACCCTTAACTTAATATTTTGTTGCACAACCTTTTGAGGCAATCACTGCAATCAAGTGATTTCTGTAACTCTCAATGAGACTTCTGCACCTGTCGACAGGTATGTTGGCCCACTCCTCGTGAGCAAACTGCTCCAGCTGTCTCAGGTTTGAAGGGTGCCTTCTCCAGACTGCATGTTTCAGCTCCTTCCACAGATGTTCAATAGGATTTAGATCAGGGCTCATAGAAGGCCACTTCAGAATAGTCCAATGTTTTGTTCTTAGCCATTCTTGGGTGTTTTTAGCTGTGTTTTGGGTCATTATCCTGTTTGAGGACCCATGACCTGCAACTGAGACCAAGCTTTCTGACACTGGGCAGCACATTTCGCTCCAGAATGCCTTGATAGCCTTGAGATTTCATTGCACCCTGCACAGATTCAAGACACCCTGTGCCAGATGCAACAAAGCAGCCCCATAACATAACCGAGCCTCCTCCATGTTTCACATTAGGTACAGTGTTCTTTTCTTTGGATGCTTCATTTTTGCGTCTGTGAACATAGAGCTGATGTGACTTGCCAAAAAGCTCCAGTTTTGTCTCATCTGTCCAAAGGACATTCTCCCAGAAGCTTTGTGGCTTATCAATATGCATTTTGGAAAATTCCAGTCTCGCTTTTTTATGATTTGGTGTCCTCCTCGGTTGTCTTCCATTAAGTCCACTTTGGCTCAAACAGTGACGGATGGTGCGATCTGACACTGATGTACCTTGACCTTGGAGTTCACCTCTAATCTCTTTGGAAGTTGTTCTGGGCTCTTTGGTTACCATTCGTATTATCCGTCTCTTCGATTTGTCATCAATTTTCCTCTTGCGGCCACGTCCAGGGAGGTTGTCTACAGTCCCGTGGACCTTAAACTTCTGAATAATATGTGCAGCTGTAGTCACAGGAACATCAAGCTGCTTGGAGATGGTCTTATAGCCTTTACCTTTAACATGAAGGTCTATAATGTTCTTTCTGATCTCCTGAGACAACTCTCTCCTTAGCTTTCTGTGGTCCATGTTCAGTGTGGTACACACCATGATACCAAACAGCACAGTGACTACTTTTCACCCTTTAAATAGGCAGACTGACTGATTACAAGTTTGAAGATACCTGTGATGCTATTTACAGGACACACCTTAGTTTAATATGTCCCTATGGTCACATTATTTTACATCTTTTCTAGGGGTACCATCATTTTTTGTCCAGGTCAGTTTCATTAGTTTGTTTTTTAAAATGATTCTGTTGAACCAAAATTCTAAAACAATGTCTGATTTTCATTAGTTCATTTTCAGTAAATTTTTATTTATTATTACTTTTGTTAGTTTCAAGTTATTTCAGTGACCATTGTGGGTTTTTCTCTCTTTAACGGAAGGGTACCAACAACTTTGCCTACGTCTGTAAACAGCACATAATCTGGACACAGAGTAAAGCCCCAGACACACCAGGAACATCAGGAGCGCGTGGCGGCTGCGTGGCGTGGTAGCTGCGTGATTCACGCGTCGGGTGTTCACACCAGCTGCATTTCAGCTGTGTGTCTGCTGCATTTCTGCTGCTGCAGCTGCTGCTGTCAGCCCTTTCTTTCTACATAGAGTTTGCCTTTTAATGGCCATTTCATTTCATTATAAATATAATTTATATTTATTTTAGACTGAGAAAGGTTAAGAAACATGTGGTAATTTGTAAATAATAGTAATAATCGACAAAACTCCGTACTTTATTCATTCAAGGAGCTCTCCAAGTCACTGCATGTTCTAGAACACTGTCCGGCACATATTCAGAATAAAAGCCTTGTGTTAACAAATGGAGGAATTCTGTCCATAGAAAAAATGCCTGATGGCTTTTATTTTGAAATGAAAGCAGGAAGTGTTTATTTAAAAAATAAGTCTTTACTTTTATTTAATCTCTGTAACATATTCTACAGATAGACATCGAAACTGTGGGGATGTAGCTGATATGATGTCAATATACAGTCAATAGATCACTTTCACTGTCTGTTGCTGCTGTGAGACGCGCGTGGCATGCATCAAAAATAGGCGAGACCTCTATTCTCTAGAAGAAACGCAGCTGAGACGCGCGTCTCACTGCTCTAACCTGTTAACACGGACGCCGGAATAAAAAACAACAGGTAACGCAGCCGCCACGCGCTCCTGACCTTCCTGTTGTGTCTGAGGCTTAAGGCACAAGGAGCAAAGGGGTTGTATTTAGTCTCTTAATTAATAACAGGTGTGTTTTTGGCATAACAGGAAAGCCCCCAGGAAGATCACCGGTCGTTGATCCCGACTTTCGTAGTGGCCAAACGGCGGTACAACAACGTCCGTGTCCGTCACGTTATGCCATTGGGCCCAAAAATACTTTTTCCCATAGACTTACATTGGGAAAGAGACGTCTGTATGTCTTAGTGAATAATTTAATTTTTTGGTAAATCAACTCCCCAGTATGAACACTCTAATGGTCCTTTTTTAAATCATTAGGTCCTAAAAGTTGTAAAATGCACTAATAGCTGAATCCAGAGTTATTTTCCTTCCTCCTTTCATGTGAATGAGACCCAGACCGTGACAACCAAGTCATGTGACTGAGCGGACGCTACTGCCCCTGTCCGATGGGCCCAATGGATACGCAAATACTTTTCCAGACAAAAGTTGAGCCATTTTGGCTTCTGAGCAACTTTCATAGGAATGAATGGGAGCCACCGACGCTGTACCCAGTTATCTTAATACATTCGTGCGATAACCTATGTAACCAGTGCAGGCAGCACGGGGGGCAAAATTCGTCATATGATAATAAGCTCGAGGCTAAATATGATAAACATGTATTAATAAATAATGAAAATGGTATTTGCTTTCCAATGCAACCCGCGGGGGGCTCGGACCGGGTGAGGGGAATCCTCCGGAGATGCTGCGGGAGAGGTGGTGCGTAACGCGCAGAGACATCAGCCTCAAAACGCCACCATTGAGGGGGGAGATGGCCCGTAAACTTTGAAGTAGCCTACGTCTACACTCGCACACACAGAGGGATGATGGGAGGAGACGCAACAGAGGCGTGTGACCACCGTGATCTCTCTGGTCACGGTGGTCACGCCAGCGACCGGAGGAGTGCTGAGAGCGCTGCAGGTTGAGCAACACAGAATCCATGAGAGCCTTACTTCATTATATTCCATTATATTCTCAATCGTCACCTGCCGCCTGAATTTAGTGTTTTCCTGAACATAAATAAAAACATTGTTCTAGAGCCGACACTGTATTTAACTGAGGAGGAGTAGCTGCGTCGTACGCGCGTTGTGATCCTGCCTGTAGATTCATCTTACTATCTGAATAATGAGCCCTTTAAATAGCAGGAACATACTGGACCATATAGACCAGGTTTCTGTTTGTCAATGGAGCAATCGCTTTCTGCTGCCTGAAGATAACAATACACCAACAAAGCACCTGACCACACCTCATCTTAAGACCAACACGTCCATGGGCACAGAGATGGGCTCAAGTACATTTGCTACTTACACAACGTGGGCGCTGGGCGGGAAAATGACAACTATGTCGGTGAGGGCCCTAACTCATTTAATCCAATGAGCCACTTTATTCTAATTGAGGAATTTGTTTTGCGTTTTATGGGGGGGTTTAGGGAAAAGTCATCATAAAACATGACAACAGACATTCAAAGTTTCATTTGAAAACCTCAGTAGAAGCTTTGAATGTAAAAAAAAATCGACATCCGGTACAGCCCTAGTTAGTACCGTGTGTGCGGAAAGACGTCAATCTTGTTGTTTGAACTTTTATTTGAATGACTGAGGAAAAATCTTTAGCACCAAGGAGAGTGCTGATGCTATTTTTTAACTGTTCTATTGTAACAGGCTGGTAATGGAGCTTCAAATGTACACCAGCATCATCCTGCAATGCGTTTGTGTGTATACAACATGGTAATATGGTTTGCATTTGTTGGTACAGCTTCATGCTTTGTGTGTGGTTTACAGCAGTCAGTTTAGTTTCAGATTTAACCATAGAAAATGTACTACATAACATCAGTCAGTTATTTGTTAAAGGTGAAATGTGTCAAAATACCATTTTAGATTAAATAATGTGGTGCTGCAGAGATGTTCTGGCCTTCATATCATATTCTGCAGACTTAAGGAAACATCTTTGTTTGGTACAGATCCCCACAAAAATCACAACATGATCTTTTAAATAGGTTTTTCAATAAAAATGAGAAATTAAAATGATTATTCCCTCTGATATTGCAAATCATATCGCAATTGCAATATCAGTAAAAAATAAACACAATTATTTGAAACACAATTTAACACACAATTATAGTTATATTTTTTCAGAATTGTTCAAGCGTAGTCTGTGTTTATGTACAGCACAAACATGAAAGTCTGCCTTCTGAATAGAAACTTGAGATGAAACACCTCGGTGCCCAGCAGCCGCAGCATGTTGTTATAAACCAAACCACTGGTAAAAATCATTGTAGATTTAACTCGGGAGTGGTACTCCAGGAAAAAATAACTAAGGGGGGAGAGGAGGTGGGGGGGTACCTGGTCAAGAACAGGCTTTCAGGATTTCAAACGTCTTTCTGAGAGAGATGGATTACCAAACATGAAAGTAGCAGGATGATGCGGTAAAATTGGGTTTACTCAGATTTTAATCAGATTAATCAAAATTTAAGTCAGATCCAAGTCAGTGATATTTAGTTTCTTTAGGGCAGATTTCAAACCCTGTGTACAGTAGTATCACTATATCCCTATAATACTCAGGGACATGTGATGCAATGACATCGCTACTTCTTTAACTTTAACCTGTGGTGTGTTTACAGTCTCTATGTGTAGACCACCACAGAGCAAAGCACAGCGATCATCCGCAGCCATTAGGCTACATGCATGTTACTGCATGTTTTTTAGCTCTGGTTGTTGCTGCTGAACAGCTGCCACCGTCATCTGGTCCTAATTAAACCAGGTGGGATGCAGGCCTAAAGAAAGACATATTATGTTTATGTTTTTGTAACCCAACTGTCTAACTAGCTCCTGCTAGAGAAGTCCAGATATCCTTAAGAAATTATCTTTAAACTTATGTCGGCACTTAATGTTCATGTTTGCCAGGATGAGGAAACTGAATGTTTCATGGGATGAAGTACATTCTCCACCACTGGCATATCCATTTCATTATATCGTGGGATATGTGTGTGTGTGTGTGTGTGTGTGTGTGTGTGTGTGTGTGTGGGGGTGTGCATGAGGGTGTGTTTTTCTTAGATGCTGCTCTGTTGTTTCGTGTCTTCTGAAGGTTGTGGAGGGTGACCTTGTGCTGTTTAATGTTCATATTTTTATGTTTTGTGTTGATGGTTTGGAGCATGTGATGAGGGTCAAATTTCCGTGTGAACAGACAATAAAGTCTTATCTTATCTTATCTTATCTCATATTCACTTGGCAAATGCTTTTGTCCAAAGTCACTTACAATAAGTGCAAACTTGATTGAACAAGAGCTGGATATCATCAAACATTAGAAGCAACCCTCCTAAATAAACAGCTGTGTTCAGAGAGCTACTGTAGTTCATTGGTTAGTGCGGGGTGAGGAGACAGTCTGAAATAGGCCTGTTGCAATTATTACATATTTGCCTGATCACGATTCTTTGAGCTGACTGTGACCATTTGGCATAAGCGTTGGATTGGCTGAGCCAAACTCGGAGAAGCAGCTTGTCACTAAAAGAAGAATAGCTGTTCCACCTTAAGTAAGCCTCGGCCCAATTTAGGGCTGGCTATCGTTTAAAAAACTAGGATACCAGTACCGATACCAGTACCCTTAAAGTGATACCGATACCAGTACCCTTAAAGTGATACCGATACCAGTACCCTTAAAGCGATACCGATACCAGTACCCTTTAAGTGATAGCGATACCAGTACCGATACCAGTACCCTTAAAGTGATACAGATACTAGTACCAATACCAGTACACTTAAAGTGATACTGATACCAGTACCCTTAAAGTGATACTGATACCAGTACCTCAAAGTGATACTGATACCAGTACCATTAAAGTGATACCGATACCAGTACCGATACCAGTACCCTTAAAGTGATACCAATGCCAGTACCAATACCAGTACCCTTAAAGTGATACCAATGCCAGAACCCTTAAAGTGATACTGATACCAGTGCCGATACCAGAACCCTTAAAGTGATACCGATGCCAGTGCCCTTATAGTGATACCGATACCAGTACCCTTAAATTGATACCCATACCAGTACCGATACCAGTACCCTTAAAGTGATACCCATACTAGAACCGATTCCAGTACCGATACCAGAACCCTTAAAGTGATACTGATACCAGTACCGATGCCAGTACCCTTAAAGTGTAACCGATACCAGTACCGATACCAGAACCCTTAAAGTGATACCGATACCAGTACCGATACCAGAACCCTTAAAGTGATACCGATACCAGTACTGATACCAGAACCCTTAAAGTGATACTGATACCAGTACCGATACCAGAACCCTTAAAGCAGTGGTCTCAAACTCAATTTACCTGGGGGCCGCTGGAGGCAGAGTCTGGGTGAGGCTGGGCCGCATCAGGTATTCCACAAAAAAAGCTTTGTTAAAAAAAAAACAATCTTCTCAAACGTCATTATTAACAGTTCTTTAACTTGAATGGGTTCTTCTGAACATGAACTGTCCTGAACATGAACTGTCCTGAACATGAACTGTCCTGAACATGAACTGTCCTGAACATGAATGGAACATTGAAGAACATGAACGGTTCTTCTGAACATGGCCTATTGCGTCTCCCACTTTTCCTGAAATTGTCTGTGCTCGTCACCAACCTTTCTCTTCACTGCAGGCTTTGAAAAAGACAAGATATATATTCATTCCACTTGGTGTCACTCCGCAATAAAGTTGTGCCTGCTGTGTTTGTGTTGCTCTGCAATTACACCACCAAACCGCTAGTTGGCGGCGGCGTCTCTATGAGTTTCCTTCTTCTTCTTGTACTACAAACAGAAACTGAGTGGAGTTGGAGCTAATAACTGTTGAACCACAGAACTTTTACTGACATTACTGCAACGCCGAAAAGAGACAATATATCTGAGTGGATTTGTGTGAACAAACATTGAAAAGATGGAGGCAGAGAGAAGTAGAACTTTCTGTGGTTGTCCGGGGTCCTGGCCGCTCAGCATCGCTGAGAGACTGGACCAATCACAGCTTTTGCATTCTGCGTCGCCGCGACGTGTAGTTACATTTCTGGAGAGGTGCACGTCAGGCTACGGCGTCGATTCAACGCAGAAGTATAAATCAAGCTTTAATCGAGCTTATGCGATGTAACACGGGCGCCGCCATAGTTGTTGTGAAATGTTTCTCTGCTTGCATCAAGCCCGGCCGATTGCCCGCCCCCGGGAGCCATATACCCCACTGTGATTGGTAGGTTCGTTCAGCTCGGGCTCGCGCAACAAAGGGACCTTCCACACACAACGCAGCAAACTGCCATTCACATAAAACTCGCGGGCCGAGGGCGCCTGGTTAGCTCAGTTGGTAGAGCGGGCGCCCGTGTAACAAGACTTAGTCCTGACCGCGGCGGCTCGGGTTCGAATCCGGTCTGTGGCCCTTTCCGCATCCACTCTCTCTCTCCCCCCTTTCCAAGACTCTATCCACTGTCCTGTCAATAAAAATGAAAAAAATGCCCGCAAAAAAAAAACTTTATAAAAAAAAAAAAAATTTGCGGGCCGCACTAACATTAAACTTTCATATCAAGGTGGGGGCCACAAAATATCGTCTTGCGGGCCGCAATTGGCCCGCGAGTTTGAGACCCCTGCCTTAAAGTGTTACTGATACCAGTACCGATACCAGAACCCTTAAAGTGTTACCGATACCAGTAAAAATACCAGAACCCTTAAAGTGATGCCGATACCAGTACCCTTAAAGTGATACCGATATCAGTGCCGATACCACTACCCTTAAAGTGATACCGATACCAGCACCGATACCAGTACCGATGCCAGTACCCTTAAAGTGATACCGATACCAATAGAGTACTTAATTTGATAAGTATGATGTGAATGGAAGCTGTGTGTGTCCCACTGGCTCACGGAGCTGTTCATTCCCTCCTCTCCAGGCTGCTCCAATCTAACTGCTCACTCCAAAAAATAAACAAGCTGTGTTATAGTTTAATTAAGGCTGTAGGCTACCGATGTCTTTTTTTTCTTAATTTTTTTTACATTCGATGCATCCATTGAGGTTTTCGGGAGGAGCCTCGAATGTCTGTCGTCATATTTTATGACGTCATCACACAAAAAAAACCGTAAAATCCGAGA
This sequence comes from Sebastes fasciatus, assembly GCF_043250625.1. NCBI lineage: Eukaryota > Metazoa > Chordata > Actinopteri > Perciformes > Sebastidae > Sebastes > Sebastes fasciatus. The sequence continues at coordinate 24,531,949 of NC_133815.1, forward strand.
ACAAAATTCTCAATTTGAATTTAAGTGATTCATTTGATGAAATGAGCAAGTCATTTTTAATTAAATCAACTTTCTTTATGGATATAACTCGTACCTTTCTTTGATTGCTGTTAGACCGCCCCGGTGCATGCCTCCCTGGGTCCCCAGCGAGGGAGAGAAAACACTTTTTGACTGCAGTGAAAATGTTGTTTTTTATGGCTAAACACCAACAAATCTTTGATTGAAAGAGAATATTTTGTTAGATAAAAACATGTTGTGGTTTTTGGAAATTATTACATCTTTCTTTTTTCTATAACTTTACAATGCTCTGGAGGTATTGGAAATGTTTGGATCACACAAGTCTGAAACAATCCTACATACAGTAGCTGCTACGCACAATACAGAGGATTTTCAGGGGAGATAGCAGGTCAACAGTAGATGTCACATAGAAGTGGTGTACATCATCTGAACGCTGAGAACCTGAAGAATAATTTGAGATACAGCTCAGCACTGTGTGTCAAGTTGTTCTAGCCATAAATCAGAAATAAACATGAATTCCTAAATTAATTAATTAATTAAAATTAATCGTGAAAGTGTATAAGGGTTTAGAACATTATGATATAGGTATATGATGGTCATCCCCATGCTCTATATAAGTTGTTGCAGCAATTTTTGGGTTGGTACCATTTGTTACACAGAGTTGGTGCTAAATTTAACCATTTTTTACCACTGGAGAATTGATAAAAATGATCAATAATCCCTCTAAACTTCCAAATTAAGACACCAAGACTTTGAGGAACACCACAGAAAAAGCCATACTGTTAGACAACAGAACGACTTGGTTAGGTTTAGACAACAGAACGACTTGGTTAGGTTTAGACAACAAAACGACTTGGTTAGGTTTAGACAACAGAACGACTTGGTTAGGTTTAGACAACAGAACGACTTGGTTAGGTTTAGACAACAGAACGACATGGTTAGGTTTAGACAACAGAACGACTTGGCTAGGTTTAGACATCAGAACAACATGGTTAGGTTTAGACAACAGAACGACGTTGTTAGGTTTAGAATACAGTAGTAGTGACAGTAGGGATACAGACAGGAGACACAGGGAGATAGAGGGGTATGAGGGGTATGAAGGGTATGACATACAGCAATGGTCCCCAGACACAAACTGGATGTTGCTGTGTCTTAAACACGAGGTCATCTGGAAACTCCCAAGAATGAATTCTGATATCTATATTGATCACTTGACATTTCCTCCCAGCACCATCATGTCAAATCCCTGTATTTCTTCTTCTTCAGTCTATCGGGCAGATTGGGAGACATTTACTGAGCTCGTTTTAGCTCCTCAGAGGAAAAACCTTTTCATCTTTTGGCCTTCCCTCTTGTGACACCTTCCCTCTTGTGACAAAACTGTCAGTGTGTTGATCACCTTGTCCACTCCAGCTGAGTGCTTATCAATGTCTGGTGGACGTGTTCACTAGGGATGCACCGATACCACTTTTATCAGACAGAGTACAAGTACAAGTACTCACGTTTGGGTACTCGCCGATACCGAGTACCAATACGAGTACTTCTCTGTGCCAAAAGACCCTCGTTCAGAGCCAGCTGGAGGGTGTGAGCGACACACGGCAGGCTGGGGAGTCCCACATATGAGGCGGTGCGCCGTGACCGGCTCTAGGTTGGCTTGGAAAGGCTCGGGGCGAAGGTGGCTCGCGGCCGCAGCTTTACAGCGCTCCCCACCCGGACCTCGCCACACCGTGGACAAAGGGCTCGCTGCACCCTCTCTCCCTGCCGGGGACGGCCCCCTGCTCCCGGTGCGACTGTCGACCGGGGCGGAGTGTTTTCAGTGCGCCCCGACTACGTCGCACCGCCAGATAGGGGCTCGGCCCACGTAAAAGGCGCCAGAGGTCTGTGGCGTTGTTGGCAACCCACCTGACCTGTCTTGAACCACGGACCAAGGAGTCTAACGCACGCGCGGTTCAGAGGGTGCAAGCAAAACCCAGTGGCGCAATGAAAGTGAGGACCGGCTGAGGTGGGATCCCAGCCCAGCGGGATCAGGCGTACATGAATACAGTATCGGACCCGATACCCGATACTGGTATCAGTGCATCCCTAGTGTTCAGCCGTATACTGTACTACTGTCAATCAGCGCAATTCTAGTCAAGTCTCTGCAGCTTCTCATGGCCGTTAGCAGGGCTGCAGACTGTTTGCGGTTTTGACATGTTTACATAATGTGTATGATTTGTGCATGATTGTGTGCGCGTGTGTCTGTGTGTGCTCATTCCCTGCAGGTGCGTGCCAGCGCCATAGCCCAGGATGCAGACCAGAACTATGACTATGCCAGTAACAGCGCCGTGCTGCATCTGGAGCCAGGAGACGAGGTCTACATCAAACTAGACGGAGGCAAAGCTCACGGAGGAAACAACAACAAGTACAGCACCTTCTCTGGATTCATCATCTACGCTGACTAAACAACAACAACAGACCGGTGCCCTCACGGCCCAGTCCTTCTACCTAATCCTCCCTCTACCAATAAGATGCTCAGACTTTTAAACATTATCAATCAGCCTTCATAACCTGCATACTATTTTATTTTTTTTACATTCTGACAACATCACTGTCCGAAGCGCAAGTGACTTTGGACAATAGCATCGACGAAATGGTTGAATTGTCAAAGTGTGGGATCAAACCATATCCCATTACATCCCACTCAAACTGACAACTGATGTTTGTGTTAATGTAGTCCTGTCATGGAGCCTACATAAAGATAGGACATTAAGAGGTGATAGGTAATCACTCTTAAATCTGATTGGACCACGAGCTGCCTGTCAACCAATCAGGCCGTCTGTCTAGAAGAAAGTGAAAACCAGATAGAAATGCAGCAGCTTAGTGGGTAGTTGTAAAAACTGAATACCTAGTATAATAAACTATATTCCTGGTAATAATTCATAAGAAAGCCCTCAGTCAGTGTGCGTGTGTTTTCTTTCTTTCTTTTTTTGATAATCATGCTGTGAAGATAATAAGGGAAAAGCTGGTAACACTTGAAGTGCATTATGATATAGTAGCAGCAGATTATGATTTCCATTATAAACATAATTACCTCTTTTATAGAATAGAATCATAAATAAAATAATAATTTTTAATGACATGTAATGAAATTACACTACTTTTTTACATAATGTTCTGACTTTAATATTAATCATTATCTAATAATGAGGTGATTCCTCATCATCGGTTTGTAGCACATCTTCCAATTAAGTGTTATTCAAATGCTTTCAGGAATATTTCTGAACATATAAGGATTTTACGTATTTGACAAGTCTTTTCCTCAAGCCTAATTTACCCATGTGATCAATGGGTAGGGGTTAGGGTTAGGGTTAGGGGTTAGCAACCCGACCCCGGATAAGCGGTTGAAGATGAGTGAGTAATTTACCCATGAGGTGTCCAGAATAGAGAAGAACACTTACCCACATAAGCTATAAAACCTGGCATGGAAATATTGATTATGTCAAGCTTCAAAGAGGGAGAATGTTTGGTAAAGTAAATCTGAAAACATGATTGTAACAGAGTTTTTTCTGATGTCTGCTGGGTGGCGTTCAGGGGAACAAGATGGGAAGTGAGGGCGGCCATGTTGAAGTTCCTTGTGAAAGTTTGGCACCTCTAGTAGCTCTATGGAGCAGTTCCTTTCTATTAGTGGTTCCCTGTTTTCTTATCCTGTCTACGTGCACAAGGACACACAGAAATGCACATGTGCATGCTATTCCATGGATCTACTGGTAGTGGTAGCACGCCAAGATATGCTGCAATGTGTCAGGGAAGGTAGGCAGGGAAGAAGACGACTCCATGACAAACATGGATGCAAGCAATGTTGGATTTAAAATGTTTTATATGGAAGGCAGAAATGCACTCAACACGTTTGTTAGACTTTAAGGATACGCAGTGTAACACCGAATGTAAAGACAGTGTTTAAAAGAAAACTCCACAAAGCAACTATAAATGTGCATTCACACAACGGTAGGAGTTTGTCCCATGTTGGAAAAATGCACTACATTCCACCTAGTCATAGAAAGAGCCAAACATTTTAGGAAATGCAGCCAATGCAGTAGCTTCTAATGCGTGTAAACAAATACAATATTTGGATATGCACAGATAACTTGATGATAACGTCCCCCGTGTCACCCGAATGACACAATATACCACGAACGCAGGACATAAAATACTTTTTTTTCTGTGTACATGAACTGGTGCATGTAACTTTTAAAATAACATGCACCAAAATATCTTTACCTGCACCAAAAAAAAAAGTTCTACTCCACAATTTGGTGTATTTGTCCTTCTTAAGCCTGGGACACACCAGGAACGTCAGGAGCGCGTGGCGGCTGCATTACCTGTTGTTTTTTATTTTGGCGTCCGTGTTAACAGGTTAGAGCAGCCACACTGCCCGCATGAAACGCGCGTCTCACGCACGTCACATGACCGTCTCAGCTGCGTCTCTTCTAGAGAATAGAGGTCTCGCCTATTTTTGACGCGTGCCGCGCGTTTCACAGCAACAACAGACAGTGAAAGTGATCTATTGACATCATACTAGCTACATTACTACAGTTTCAATGTCTTGACATCTGTAGAATATGTCACGGACAGTGAAGGTGATCTATTGACATTATATTAACATTATACCAGCAAGATTACTACAGTTTCGATGTATCTGTAGAATATGTTACGGAGTTGAAAAAAAAGTAAAGACTTGTTTTTAAATCAACTTCCTGCTTTCATTTTAAAATAAAAGCCCTCAAGCGTTTTTTTTTCTGTAGAAAGAATTCCTTCATTTGTTAACACAAGGCTTTTTTTCTGAAATATGAGCAGTCAGTGCTGTGGAACATGCAGTGACTTAGAGAGCTCCATGAATTGATAAAGTATGGGATTTAAATCAACACTTCCTCCTTTTATTTAAAAATAAAAGCCCTCAAGGGTTTTTTCTGTGGACAGAATTCCTTGATTTGTTAACACAAGGCTTTTATTCTGAAATATGTGCCGGACAGTGTTCTAGAACATGCAGTGACTTGGAGTGCTCCATGAATGAATATAGTTAGGAGTTTAATTGTCGATTACTATTATTTACAAATTACCACACATTTCTTCACCTTTCTCTGTCTAAAATAAATATAAATGATATTTATAATGAAATGAAATGGCCATTAAAAGGCAAACTCTATTTAGAAAGAAAGGGCTGGCAGCAGCTGCAGCATTAGAAATGCAGCTGGTGTGAACACCCGACGCATGAATCACGCATCCACCACGCCAAGCAGCCATCATGCCACGCAGCCGCCACACGCTCCTGACATTCCCTGTGTCCCGGGCGTTACTCGACACTTCTGTCACAGCCGCGAATGGATAACACTGAAATTTCAGCAAACCACAGGAGGAAATAATTTATTCATTTAATTTATGAGGTTACAATATCCTTTGATCACATATTCAACAACTTATTTGATATTTGATGTGTTATAAATCATTGATGTAATGTTAAGTCTGTCTTTGTCCTTTTTGGCCACTCTAAGTATCGGCACCACAACAGCACAAATAGATCTGCATCACAACCCAAGCAACAGCTGGTTTGACTGCAGTGTTTTACAGTGCTGCTGTTGCGCTCTGCTATTCTGTCTCTTCTGTCCATGCACTGTCAGTGCCTCTTTTAGTGTCACTATGCTATCAGTTTAACATTTGATTTTCACTGCATAAAAAAATGGACATGTGGCGGGTGAAAGTGTCAAAAAGTCTCCCAGCTCGGTTGCACTATATGGCGTATGAATGACACGATAATTCGCAAGTCACTTTTTGTGCAGTAAGAATGCCGTTCTGGCATTTGTCATTTGTACGCCATGTAGTCTGTATACTGACTGCAATGGAAACACATCCCCATAAATATGCTACTCTCAGAGCTAGTGACGTAGAATAAAAAGAGACTGCTGATGATGGATGGAAGGGAAGGTGGAAGGGTCTAACAAATACCGGACTTTCAAACAGGATGTTAAGGGCCGATGAACTAGCTAAGCAAGGTTTTTAAGGAGATCTTGATTATGGTGATGCAGTTCAGCTGGTGGCTCTTCCCTGACTCCGGCACACCTGCAGACAATCACACCCAACGCAGAGGGAGTGCAGCTCCGAATTTGTTGCCTAACTGCGGACGTTACTGTAATTTTGTTGCACGGCGTAAAAATGACACGCAAAAAGGCTGAAATGCATCATAATGTCAGCGACCGTTCCCAATACATCAGGTTGGCATAACATTTTTGTTGTACCAAGTTACGTGCACCGGTTCATGGTAGAGCAAATTTTACGTGCACAACCGCATGTGGTATTTCGAGCCATGACATACGTCACACAAATGTCTCTTTCAGTTTGAACTCAGTCAAGTCTAAACTCACATTTATCACACACACCTCGTTGCAATCATCAGAATTTACTTTATATAGTAGATACATCAGAAATCTGTTTTGTCAAAAAGATGCTCCAAATAACTGGATCTGCTCATAAATGATCAGATTCAGACTTTTCATCTCTATCGGAGATAAAACAAGCGGTGTCTATATAGTGTGAGCAGGAACCAAAGCAGTAGCCAAAGCAGCAGGACTCTTCAGAATATACATTTCTGTCGATAACTATCTCATGTTTTTCACTTCAAACTAACTTTTATCTGGACCTCCTCTCATTGCTTGCAAACTTCTTTTTTTTTAAAAATGCCACATGACCCAATGATCCAAAATGGCCTTTTTTTGGCAATAGCATTTTCTTTTTCACTTCAGACCAACTTAATTTTTGTCTGGCCGGCACTCATTATACACACAAGGACATCATACGAATATGGCCCAGTGCACTTCTGACATTTTTCCTCTAAAATCTTGTTCTACTATTAATTTCCACCCAGACCATTAACAGTTACACCGCTTTGATTTAAACTTAAGTTTAGATTAGGTGGTTTTATTATTTGATTAATTCAGGTACATGGTTAGAATGTTGTTTTGTTGGCAGCTACACTTCCAGTATATGTATGATAAGTATAAATGGCAGAACAATTTAATGAAAATGAAGCAGGCTAGACAACTTCTGGTAGAGGTTCTGGATATAATGTGAATACAGATATGAATAAATATTTTTGTGACATAGAGAGATACACACAGTAGTTTTGTGGTACACTAGTGGCTGACATTGAGGACACAGAGCTCATGTCCTTGATGCTATTTTTATTTCTTTGGACTCAATGTATATTTATAAAATATAATGATGATGATCAATAAATAAATGGCACACACACATATAGATCAAACTAGAGGAATTTATTATATCTCCTCCAAAATGATATACCTATTAGGTCATTATGTGGGAGCGATGAGTTTCACTGGAAGACTTTTTTGACTCATTACCATGTTTGCAGTCTCCCAGGCAGATGACAAGACCAACAACTGCTACGTGCAGTGACTGTGCACAAAATTGTTTAAGTTTTGCATTTTCTGAATTGTTTTAAACATGAACAAAGTCCAAGTGACACAGCTGGTGGCTAGTTTGCAAATTAAGATTAAGATGCCAAACGTAAATAAGACATCTATGAAGTTGTTACAAGGATGCGTCTTCAGTTTTAATCCAGCTAGACTGTTTCCAGTGCTTGAAATCTTTGTGCTAAACTAGACCTTCACATGCCACTGTGGCTACAACAAGTGTGTTTCCCAGACTGTTCCTTTTTAACCACATACCATATTTAATAACTGTGAACAGCTGTACACTGAATTATGTTAGTATGTTAACTGCTTTAACTCAGTGATTCCTGAAATTCAGTGGTGAGTTATTAAAAGCCAAATATTTGTCCTGTTGAGGGCATACAGCTCACATCCCTTTGAGTATGAGTTCTTCTTAATTCTGAACCAACTCTGGCTGTTGGTCATTGACAGTAGTACTCAGCCTTTGGGAAAGTATCCAGCCCAGTTGCCAGCATTGTACGTTTCTGCAAAACGTGAATACGTTGAATGTGGATGTTTTTGCATTCGACCAGATCAAGAGATGAAGTATATCGAGCGGCCGTTATTGAAAGTTATGTGGCATAACAAGGAGCTACGTGGGGGTGGGAGGGTGGTCTTTCACTCGGGAAACTGCTGTTTGTGTCCCGTTTGAAACCAAATATAAACCTAACCCTAGCCCCTATCCCTAACCCTAACCCCTAACCCTAACCCTAACCCCTAATCCTAACCCTTTACGCTTGTTACGTAACGTTGTGTAAGACAGCCCGCTAAGGGCGGTTGTTATTTATTTACAGAAGTTCCATTTTAACACAAACAGTGACCTTTTTTCTAACCTAAACCTAACCAAACGTTTCACAACATTACGTGGCATTGTGTGTTCCTGCCAGTGTAATATGAGGAGGCTGATATGAAACATATTTGTGGTTCAGAATCGTCACGTATCCCGTGGTTTGCAGAAACGTACAATGCCGACATTTTTTTTCCGACAACTGAGTTGAAAGACTGGACAAATGTCTGAGAGTAAAATGGTACATAAAATACTAGCAACCACACCATAGATGATCCTGGTACAGTATGTATCCCAGTAAGCAGCCTATATGTCTGGGTTAAAAAACAAAGAGAATACAAGAATAAAAGAGAAATATAAATAGTACAATAAAATACAAATCTTCCAAACTTTGTTCATTACAGAAACAAAGTTGTTGTTTACCAGTTGCAACCAAGCAGCAACCCACCATGGCTGTGCGGCTCCTATATGTCCAATATGTCCAATATGTATGATGATATATGATGTTTAAGTTCTTTTCTTGATTGGCTGTGTCTTGGTGCGTTCTGACCCCACTTCAGCCTGACCAGATTTGCAATGTGAAGTGAAAGCACTATGCAGAAGTAGAGAATAACAAAGTACCAATGTGTAGATGCAATATGTAGATCACTGTTATTGGAATCATGTGTAAATACTGTAGTGATACAAACTGTTGTTATTTTTTTCCTGCCTATCCCATGTACAGAATGCAAGAAGAGCATAGAGGAAATGATTTTAAATACTTGATTAATCAACTCATTAATTCAGTAATCGCTGATTGTCTTGAAGTTATAGCCTCGCCAGTGTATTGGTGTGAAAGGCATATGTATGGTAGATAGTGTCAGGTACGTGCAATACTATAAACACTTTGCACTCTTCTGTCTTACAACAGTCTTCAGTGTACTGTTACCTCAACAATGTCTCCATTAAATGGACGGAAGTAACGTTGCATCTATGTATTGACTGTTTGATTTTTTTCTTGCTCAAACATCCTCATGAGGATTGTGTGTATTTTTGAAGTCTCTGTATTATAATGCAATGGTGTTATAACAGACATACTGATAACTAACCAGATGTCCCACTGACCCTACAAATATACATTCTGTAATGGGTGTAGTGGTAGGACTCAACTGCAGCACACAGTAGACCAGGAGCAGTTGGTAATGACTTCTATCAATACTAATTGAAGCAATTACTCCGGGTAGGGAATGAGTCCTTAAGAGACCGAAAGAACTAGATCGCGGGTACAAGCGGCCAAAATGGGTTTTCTCAGGAGGGTGGCTGGCATCTCCCTTAGAGATAGGGTGAGAAGCTCAGTCATCCGTGAGGGACTCGGAGTAGAGCCGCTACTCCTTTGTGTTGAAAGGAGCCAGCTGAGGTGGTTCGGGCATCTGGTAAGGATGCCCCCTGGGCGCCTCCCTAGGGAGGTGATCCAGGCACGACCAGCTGGGAGGAGGCCACGGGAAGACCCAGGACTAGGTGGAGAGATTATATCTCCACAATGGCCTGGGAACGCCTCGGGATCTCCCAGTCAGAGCTGGTTAATGTGGCCCGGGAAAGGGAAATTTGGGGTCCCCTGCTGGAGCTCTTGCCCCCGAGACCTGACCCCGGATAAGAGGTTGAAGATGAGATGAACACAAAGTGAATCCTGGTGATCCTGGCTATGTTACCCCTCCCACATTTATTTAAAGAGGACCTCAACGCCCTCTAGGTGATCAACATGAAGGTAGGCCTGGAGTTACAATGACAGTAGTTGGTCAGAACACTGTCCATCTAATCCTCAACAATGTCATATAACATTTGTTTCTTTGTCTGCCCTAGAATCCATAGGTCCTAACACCCATCCTTGTAATAACAGGAAACCCTTTCTAGTTTCGGCGTGCATCTGGACTACACAGATGTCCTCACCTATCAGGTTGATGACATCACCATGGGACAAGGGACCTTGATGTCTATTTATTTTGGGTTTTTTTAACATCCAGTACCACAACAGGGTCAAAAACACTTTCTTCGAAAAGTACCTCATGTCAAATGCACCTCAATGAAAGATGTCGCCCACTGCCATCAAGATGACTGACTAGCATGTCTCCTGCATGTCCTCCCTGAGCCCTTCTCTGTCACACACAGACATACTTCCATTTTATTGTCTTATGACATCCACTCTTGTATTTGTGTTGGTCTGTGCAGTCTTTATTGAATTGAAGTTTAAACATTGTGGTGGAGAAACCATTTGTAAAAGAAAAGAAGAAAGAAAAATATATTAATGAACATATAATATGACTTAAGGCCGCGGGGCTACGGATGTTTTGGAGGCTCTTCCCTCCCTTCACAATATGCCACGGCGAACTTTAATTCAGAACCCCTGGTCAATGGACAGCGACAAATATGAAATGGAGTGCCCTCCTCATCAGTAAACAGAATATGAAAGTCATCATTATAAGACATTACGTCAACAACATGTCAAGAACAAAGCTAGGTTATTGAGCCAAGTAGTCCTTTGTGCACAGCGTCAACACGAGAAAATCAGTCTTCCCTCAAGAAAATTTGAAGGTAATTGACCGAAAACTATGCAATTTTACATAATTTTGCACCATTATTAGACCATGGGTTCCCATCTCCAGACCTCCAGACCCCCAGACACCCTACCTGCCCATGTTCCACTTCTCTCTGCTCTAACACACCTGAACCAGCTGATGCTCAGCCCTGATCCAACCGTCAGGGCTGCATCAGGTGCATCAGGTGCATCAGGTGCATCAGGTAACGTGATGAGTATGTTATTAGCTACTACTGTTGTGTTAATGATTTAGTTTCCACTGCTCGGGCCGATAAACTGATCGCGATGACGGCAGTATGCACGGTAGATGGGCTACCGCGAAAACACTCGCATGTTATTATAACTCGTGAATTATAATGGTAATATTATATAGATAAACTTGTTCTGCGACAGTGGACCAGCTCTTTACCCTTGCAAGGCTGTTGGAGGGGTCATGGGAATATGGAGTAATGAGGTTGCTGTAGCGAGCCATCTGGTCCGTCTATAACCAAAGTGAGAGCTGCGTCCGTATACTCGGCACAAAGTCAAATATATTTTCTGTGGGTGTTGGCCTCCGCCAAGGTTGTCCCTTGTCACCGATCCTGTTTGTGATTTTCATGGACAGGATCTCAAGGCCCAGCTGGGGGGAGGAGAGTGTCCGGTTCGGGGACCTCAGAATTGCGTCTCTGCTCTTTGCAGATGATGTGGTTCTGTTGACTTCATCAGACCGTGACCTTCAGCACGCACTGGGGCGGTTTGCAGTCGGGATGAGAGTCAGTACATCCAAGTCTGAGGCCATGGTGCTCTGCTGGAAACCGGTAGATTGCGCCGGTTGAGAGTGAGTCTTTGCCCCAAGCGAGTTCAAGTATCTTGGGGTCTTGTTCACGAGCGAGGGTAAGCTGGAGCGGGACATGGACAGGCAGTTCGGTGCAGCGTCGGCAGTTATGCTGTACCGGACCGTTGTGATGAAGAGGGAGCCTTCCGGCTCAGCTCTCGATTTACCGGTCCATCTACGTTCCAACCCTTACTTATGATCATAACCTTTGGGTAGTGACTGAAAGAATGAGATCGCAGATACAAGAATGAGTTTCCTTCGTAGGGTGGCTGGGCTCAGCCTTAGAGATAGGGTGAGGAGCTCAGACATCCGGAGGGAGCTCGGAGTAGAGCCGCTGCTCCTTCGTGTCGAAGGGGACCAGCTGAGGTGGTTCAACATCTGATCAGGATCCTCCTGGACGCCTCCCTTTGGTGGTTTCCCGGACACATCCAACTGGTAAGAGGCCCCGAGGCATACCCAGAACACGCTGGAGAGATTATATATCTGGTCTGGCCTCGGGGTCCCCCAGGACGAGCTGGGGAGAGGGACATCTGGAATTCCCTGCTTAGCCTGCTGCCTAATAATATTTAATTACTATTATTTTAATGAGTTAAAAATTTAACCCTAATCCCCACAAAGCGGTTCCTTGAATAATCTTTTTGAATGGGAAAGGTTCCACCACAGAGGCAATGGTGAGGAACCCCAAAAGGTTCCTGGAGGCTCATCTACTTCAAAGAGTGTACTGAGAATCTCAATATTTACTGTGAGATAATAGACTTGAAGCCACTCTTGCAAATGAAGAACAGTAAAATCTACAGAAATAGTTTGTTCTTGACCTTGGAAACAGCATTATCAACTCAAGGTCCGACTACTCTGCTCTGGAATACTCGGCTTTTTGGTCCTAATATACTGTTTCTTACAGTTAGGTCTAATTAATATACTATAATATAATATAAGTAATTACCATCTTCTTTAGGCTTTTAGTTTTTACAAGACAGGAATTAGACAGGTCTAAAACATTTTAAATATTACTATTTATGTCTAATTTGGAGATCTGTCGGATGGATAACTTTCCACCTCTTTATGGTGGTCCAGGCGAGGAGGGAGGAAACTATCCACGGCAGCTACATATAACGGAACTGAGAATGTAAGAAAGGGCATCCAGTGGTGAAGGGCAATGAAGGAGACTGCCGAAGACAGTGTTCACACCTCTAGTAGGGCTCCAGATGGAGGCTGGGACTCGGCTGACAGCACATCAGCACATGGGCCTGCTTAAAGCCGCCCCCCCCCCAACTCCCATCATCCCCTAGAACACAGATTTATAACGGCAGAAACACAACTAAGACTCCAGTCTCTACTAAACCCAATAAACATGGAGCTGGTTGTGTTCTCTTGGCTTTGTCATGTGTCCACAAACACAATATGCAGTTATTATGAAGTAAATAAACTCCACATACATAGAGTACATAAACATGTGCCTGTTGTCTGAGAAATCTGATGATATCTGTGATGATAATTTTATTAAAAGTAAAAAAATACCATAGAGAACATGCAGACAAAATGATGTCCGTGTTTCTTCTGACGAGCTTCACCTCCAAACATTTCCTATTTCCTTGGTATAAGCACGGGTTAAATTGTTAATCGTTTTTCTCAACATTTGCTTTTATTCTCACACTCTCAGCTTTTTAAAAACATCCTTGCTGTTGACGCAACCCAGTCTCCTACAATATTTCATTACAACTAAACTGCGTTCTCAATTATAGGTTTCGAGTGAAGCATTTTTTCTGATCAAATATGAATCAATATTCTGTTACTGTAATGCCTACTTCTCTCCTCAGATCTTCTCAGAATCATCTGGTAGTGTACTGTTTAGCTGTAGAATGAGAATGTTTGTGACCCGGCAGCCATGTTGAGATATGTTGAGGAAATACCAAGCACCGCCCACCAGCCGGAGCACAGCCAATAGGAACGCTCTCTCTCTGAAATGACCTGTGATTGGTAAAAGTCTCCCGTCACGGGCTAGATGTTCTAAAGCCTGAAAACAGAGCCATGAGGAGGTGCAAAAGTCTAGTTTTCTCTCAGAACACTTGAATTACAATATGCTGAAAGGTTATTATGGGATTTTTGCACAATGATCCCAAAAACATTCTGCCTGCTGCAGCGTGACTGTTTGTTATGTTATTTAAAACAAGTGAGCGTTGACATTTGGTTTCACATTGGACATGAACAGCGGCCTCCTGGGGGGAAAGTCCACCAACACTGTGGCTAAGCTGTTCAGACTCAGATTCCAACACAAACTACACGGAAGCACCAAAACCGCAAAGTTCTATCTAGTGAAGCCCGTCTGTTAAACAGTGTTGGCCGCGGGGAGACCGTAGCGTTGGTCTCCAGGGCCGGAGTCTCTCCTGTACTCTGCTCCTCTGCCTGTTTGCCTTCACTCACACACCGCATTCGTTCTAGCTCTTTCGCTCCACTCTCACGTGCATGCGCGCACGATAAACACTGCAGAAGAGTTAGTAGCTCTGAGAATATCTAGTGAGTATAGTGGACGTTTGTGCAGAAATAAATGCTGCAGCTCCTCCAGACCAACAGAGGTTTTCCGTGTCTTGCGAAGTTACGGGGCTCCGCAGCGAGAAACGTTATCGTTTCCGACCAAAGCTCCTCTGCTCGTTCATGTCTATGTAGAGCGAGCACAAGCGCGAGCGCGAGCGCGAGCACGAGCAACAGGACGCTGACTTTCGTTGACTTAACGGCCACAGGAGTCGCTTTTAACAAGCAATTTCTGATTCTTACAAACAGTCCCTTCAAACTTGTTATTATACTATGTAACCAGGGCACCTACTGTGCGCTTTGCTCGTTGTACTACGTCTGCGGACCATTAACATATTTGTGATACGTCAAAGACAAATGTAATCCGTGAAAAATATATTTTTCCCTCCAAATGTGATTGAGAATGCAGTTTAGAACGTCATTTTTAGGAGACAGAGACCGAATACCACCTGTAGCCTAACTTAAGGTATTCTTGACCTTTGAAATAGTGTTTCATCACACTGACTTTGACGGATTAATTGCGTTCAAATTGTGACCACAACAAGAACATGAATATGTTACGTCCCAGTCTCCTGGTTAAAGGTCATGTTTTTCATTATTTTGAGTTGTGTTAGTACTTCCTGTTTAATTTTGATAAACTCACCTTGTCTCTCGGTTCAGATCCTTCACTTCCTGCCCCTGTGTGTTTCCAGCGTTTGTGACTACCTGCTGCGCCCCAGTTAGTTCCACCTGGTCCCGATTACCCCTCCTTCCTTGTGTATTTAATCCCGGTGCTGCCCGTTGTCTGTTACCAGTTCAGCGTTCCATCATTTGTTCCTCGCGTGCCTCTCTTGTGTTTTTGACCCTTGCCTGTCTGTACCACGATTCCGCCCAGCGTTTTTTGATACCACTTGCTCGTCTTGGACTGATTACCTGTGTACCGAACCATTCTGCAAGTAAAGACATTTTATTACACCTACCTGTGTCTGGAGTCCTGCTATTGAGTCCTTGTCTGTTGGCTCAGTGTGAGAGAATAGAGAACAGACTTGTCTTTCCAGAAGACACGCATCACCTAACACTCTTTCTCTCTCTCACTCACAGGCTCACCTCTCTCTTCCTGTTTCGACCCCTCTGTCTGTCTCCGTCACTATCACGTCAGAAAGATCTCTCTCTTTCTTTCTTTCTTTCTTTCTCTCTCTCTCTCCTTTCCTCACTTACCTGCAAGTTTTTCTCCACGTTGCAGTAACAAGCTGCAATATTTACAGAATGCATAAAGTCAAAAATTACTGATTGTACTGAAATTAGAAGTTATAATTAATAAGTTGTGTTTTCAGGGGCAGAGTCACTCAGATCACCCCCCACCACCCCCAGACACCACTCTCTGTGATGAACCACATTTTGGTGCTAATAATAATAATAATGAGTTGTGGTTGTGACTCCTGCCTGCTGTCATTCATCACCCAGAATCCTGTGTTGAAGCCACCTGTTCCAGCTGTACGTCCTTCACACACACACACACACTCTCTCTCTATCCATAAGGGGACACAAGTGCATATACACATGTTCCTGAGGACTGTGTGATGCCATTACCACAGTGCACATAGAGTATGCGCGGTTGAATAAAGGTTTCAGCTGAGTGGACTGTTTGCCATTATCTGATAGACTGTATGGAGCCAATTACCTTGACTGTGGTCCTCCAGTTATAAAAGACTTGGTTGGTGGTGAAGTCTTTTAACACAAATTTAAATGCAATTAAAAAGTAGAGAAATCATCGGATATGTTTGACAAACAATCTTATTATTATTACCTCCACCAAGGCCTAAGGCCTAGGAAGGAGGTTATGTTTTCACCGGCGTTGGTTTGTTTGTTTGTTTGTTTGTTTATTGGTGGGTTGGTTGGTTGGTTGGTTGGTTTGACTATGAAGTACCTTTACTGTAAATACCACTTCAATAGAGTAAATCAACGATTAATAAATTCATAAAATAAATAAAAAAAGAATACAAATGTATAAATATAAATGGGGGAGGGGGCTCAAAGTAGGACAGAAATGGTTGCCACACCTTATAATACTTCTGGGTAGGGCCTTGTAACCTGACCCTGTCAGATGGTTCCATCAGATGGAGCCGTCATTGGAAACTGTTTGGAAAAGGGCGGTTGATTGGCTGAACCATCTGTCATACAAACTAACTGAAGGTGATATACACTATACTTTACACCTTCAGTGCCGTTCTTTGCTCCTCTTTAAACGTAGAAATCCTCTCCAGTTCTGATAGAACTGACGCTATTGCAGCATACGCTAACCTTTTAGGAGCCGCCATTGTTGTTTAGAACCAACAGTCGCCCCTCCGTGTCGTCTCACACTATGGTCTCACCGGGTCTCACACACAGCTGCAGCTGCAGTAGCTCCTCACAGAACGCTGACTAGTCCTTCATCTGGCGAGCCAGACACAAACACATTACTTGGAGCTTGATATGATGGATTTTGGTGTGACATTTGATCCCGTTATTCTCGTGACATCGCCGTGCTCGGCAGCCAGGTTAAAAGGCTCGGCAGTGTGTTTAAGCTGTTCAAGATTCAGATGGGACATTACCTCATCCACCCAGCACAAGATGGTGGTATAACTTTCTTCCAACTAAGGGAGTATGAGATGTCTCTTCAATCACTGCCACTTAGAGATTTACAATGCAATGTGATGCTATTCAATTTAATTTAATTTAATTTAATTCATTTTAGTTTTACATAGCGCCAAATCATAACGGAATCTCAAGACAAGTTTCATATAGAGAAGGTCTAGACCAGGGGTCAGCAACCTTTACTATCAAAAGAGTCATTTTAGGCCAAAAAAAGAAAAGAAAATATCTGTCTGGAGCTTCAAAACATTTGATCATTGTGATGAAGGTAGCACAGTTTATAGTCTGAGTATATAGTATAGCCCATCTCCAGTGGCTCCCTGTGGATTTAAAAATTCATTTGGAAATGAATAACTGTTTTTTTGTTTACATTTTCATTATTATTTATCATTCTTGTAGGTCTGTGGTACGACGGTAGAAGTATATAGTATATAAGTCTAATGCAGTGAGGGCCCAAGTGCAAATGGACGACAGAGTATTAGGGCCACATTGAGGAAAAAAAAAAAATCTGAGATTTTGACAATAAAGTCATAATATTATAAAGTAGTAATTTTACGTGTTATTTTCTGTATTTATTTATTTGCTTTATTCTCGTCAAATTACGACTTTTTTCTTGTAGAGTTATGATTTTATTTTCGTTATATTACGACTTTTTTTCTCGTAGTTATGACTTTATTCTCGTAATAATATGACTTTTTTCTCATAAAGTTATGACTTTATTCTCATATTACGACTTTTTTCTTGTAAAGTTATGATTTTATTCTCGTAATATTACGACGTTTTTTCTCGTTAAGTTCTGACTTTATTCTCGTAATATTACGACTTTTTTTCTCGTTAAGTTATGACTTTATTCTTTAAATCTCCGATTTTTTTCCCTCAATGTGGCTCTAATACTCACGACATTTGCACTTGGTCCCTCACTGTATTATATTTATATACTATATACTAAGACTATAGGCTGTGTTACCTTCATCACAATGCTTTAATGTTTTGCGGCTCCAGGCCGATTTTTCTTTTTGCCTAAAATGGCTCTTTTGATAGTAAAGGTTGCTGACCCCTGTCCTAGAACCATCAGGATCCATTCCATTCTATTCCTTCCAACTTGTTTAATGAATACACCCTGAGCAGAAGACTGGTGGTCATGTGAGGAAGTTTTGTGTTTGAAGAAAAGTAAGTGTTGGGAGACCAAATGACAGTGTGTGAAGTGGACAAAGAGCTCAGTATTGACAGCAAACCTGTGACTTGTTCTATTTTAGTGTCTCTGTATATGATGCATGAACTGAATATCTTCAGCAGACTCCACTAGCCTGGATTCCAGCGTCTATGTCCCAGAAAGCAGGCTGCTGGCTCTGGCTTGTCAGATGGATAAATAAGGATAGATGTGTCAAACAAACACAGACTTTCGCCCAGGAGACCGTTGTTCCTGTCCCGTGTGAAACAACTTGACTTATTTTACTTTTTAGTTTTGTTACGCCAGTTATGTAACAAACATAGTTATTTTGAAGAAACTTTTTTAACACAAACCACAATCTTCTCCTAAACCAGGGTTCAGCAACCTTTACTATCAAAAGAGCCATTTTAGGCAAAAAAAACAACAAAATAAATCTGTCTGGAGCCGCAAAACATTTGAGCATTGTGATGAAGGTAACACAGTTTATAGTCTAAGTATATAGTATATAAGTCTAATGCAGTGAAGGCCAAAGTGCAAATGTCGGAGGAGTATTAGGGCCACATTGAGGGAAAAAACATCTGAGATTTCCAGAATAAAGTCATAACTTAACGAGAAAAAAAGTTTTAATATTACGAGAATAAAGTCATAACTTAACGAGAAAAAAAAATATATAACGTAAAATTACTACTTTATAATATTATGACTTTATTCTCTTAAACTTATGACTTTATTCTCGAAATCTCAGATCTATTTTTTTGCCTCAATGTGGCCCTAATACTCTGTCGTACCATAGACCTACAACAATGATAAATAAAATTGAAAATGTAAACAAAAAACAGTTATTCATTTCCTCTAATTTTTTTACAATTCCACAGGGAGCCACTGGAGAGGGGCTAAAGAGCCGCATGTGGCTCTGGAGACGCAGGTGGCTGACCCCTGGACTAGTGATATCACGATAGTCATTTTAATCTAACTTTACAAAACTCAAAGTACATTAAATACTAATGTTTTTACAAGTTGGGTCGTACTAATCATGATTAAACTGTCCATGTGTTTAAATCGATGGAGTGCCTCTTTAATGATAGTTCAAACAACATTTAGCTGCACAACTGGAGAGAAAAAGAAAGAAACAGAGGACATGAGCGGGCATGAAGCGAAGAGCTGAAACCTACAGGGAATATTTATTTTCTTATAACGTGGGTCTTTGTTCCAAAAAAATCTTCTCTTCACGTTATCATTAATTAAATTAAATTAAATTAATTCTTATATAGCATCAAATCATAACAGAGGTTTTCTCAAGATGCTTCTTGTTTAGACCGTACTAGACCCAACAAGAGATCCCCCATGAACATGCACTAAGTGCGACAATGGCAAGAAAAAGCGTCACTTTATCATGTAGAAACCTTGGGCAGAACCAGAAGAGAGACAGAGAGAGAGAGACAGAGAGAGAGGGAAGGAGGGAGAGATGCACAGAAACCACAATAATAGCACAACAACAGCTATAAGTAGTACTACAAATAGGACTTATAACAATAATCAATAACAGTGGATGTAATAGAATGATAATATAATTAAAAAAAAAGACTTAACATGTTGGAGGCTTTGGACCCATTTGGCCTCTATCTTCGAGGCTCTGTTTCTTATTTCACTTCACTTTTGAACTTTATGAAATTGACATATTGATGATAAAAAAAACATGACATAGTTATCAGGAGAAGAGACCCCTAGGTCTCATTACTCAGGAGCAGAAGGATGTAGGGCCTTCTAAAATCAAACCCTTTCTTTTCTGTAAGTGCTATTATATTTCTGAGGGGCATCCGTTATGTTGACACTTTGTTTAGTGCACACAGCCCAAGAAGCAACCAGGAGTCCGACAGGAACTCGCGCTCCCAGTGCAGTTACAGAAGAAAGAGATGTGATGCAGTAAAGAGTTGGTCAGGGACCACTAAAGGCTAGGAGGGCAGACAACTTAACAACCTGGCTCTTACTGACTACGGCCGGGTTCAGACTACAAACATATTTGTATGTTGAGATGGTCACTGTGTCGGTTTATAGAGTCGTGATATCTTGCCGTAACTCGGCTGAGAGACGTAACAGACGTTGAACGTTGGTCCCCGACCGATCATAGCTTGCAGTCTTTCACGACCTGTGTGATGTCATCTGGAAGGAGGTTCTAGGGACTGACATTAATAAAATCATTAGTCACAATTAATAAACTCCTGCTGAAATATGTTTTAATAATAGAGGTACAAACTTAAACTTTACCATACACTCTAAGAAAAATATCCGCAGAAAAACAGACAATGTCCTGGCAGAAAATTACCAGGACATTTTCCGTTAAGTTTATGGACATTTTCGTCAACCCTAAAACCTTAATTTCTGTTGATTTACAGGACGTCCTCTGTACCATTCACGGACACTTCTGTTAGTCCTAAAACGGAAAATTCTGTAAATTTACAGTATATCCTCCGTACCTAGCCAAATAGCAGGCCCAACCTCTAAATTCTGGAGGGAAAACAGACGCTAACGCTAGCATTTGTACGTTAACTATCAATCTCTGCGGACCGCCTTGGGCTAACTCTACCTGACGTCCACTTAAAGGTCACCTATTATGCAAAATGCACTTTTCCATGTCTTTTAAACATCAATATCTGTCCCCAGTGTGTCTACAGGCCACCATAGTATCATAAAAGACCATCCTCTCTCTTTTTCTCCTCCTCCATTTGTCCGGAAATGGGTGCAGAAAAAAAATTCGCTTTTTTCCTTGTATTCTGACGTCATTTGAGAATTGCAAGCCATGTAAGGGTTTCCTGGTCGAACCAGAGAGAACCTTCAGTAGCTGACCCCGGCCCACAGCGCGTCACTGTCTCTCCTCCTCAACCGAACTTGAGCAAAGTAGCTCCTACTGTTAGTCTGCAAGAACCAGCAGAACAGGCTTCATGTACTCCCATCATCTAAATATAACATGTTCTTTCACAAAGGCTTTATGTAATTACACTGTTTAAACAGATGATATTTATATATTATATATATTTGATGTCATGCATGTAGCAGAATACAGGTAGTAAATAGTGACTTGTAAGCAACACAACACATTTCTGTTTCACAGTCAAACTTTATTTGAGTTGACAGATGACAATATTAATTATTCACAGCATTTGTAATCATCCCACCTGTTAGTTAGTTATGTTAACATGGTACAGGAGAAAGTCTTCAGCTCTGGTAAACTATGGTAAGCTAAGCTCCGGTGGTCTGTAGTCATGGTAACACAGAGACAGCTACTACTGTAAATAATATACCATTACTCTGATCTTCCATACATTTATCTTATAGCAGAAATAATGAACTGACTACTGTTTCACATCTTCTATTTTCCACCCTGATGGTCGCTGTGTTTACACACCGTGTCATAGCGGTAGCATGTAGCTAACCCGTTAGCATGTAGCTACATGCTAACGGGTTAGCTACATGCTAACGGGTTAGCTCTGTATCTCCATGTAAACAGAGCTAACCCGTTAGCATGTAGCTACATGCTAACGGGTTAGCTCTGTATCTCCCATCTGCCCACAGCTGTCTGCTCTCAGCTGTCTGCTCTCAGCTGTCTGCTCTCCTCTGGGATGATTCTGTCGGTCATTTCTCACAGATGGATCTGTAAAGTCAAACGTAAAACAGAGTGTATGTTTACGGTTTACAGAGTTGATGCATGAGGTAAACACTGAGCTAACTAACAGAGATATAAATAGTATTATTTACCTGAGAGAAACCGTCAGGAAAACCTGGAATCTGGACCGCAGATGTTCATCATGTGTCGCCGATTTCTGATCAGATTCCTCCGGTAACGTGCGCTGGGTGAAGTTTCTGGTTTATAAACTTTAAAGTGGTTTATAAGCTCTATTCTAGCTCCTCTCTCTCTCCACTCCTCTCTCTCCCTGCTCTCAGGCCGCGAGGGGGGAAAACGCTGACAGAAAACGCTGACCAATCAGAGCAGAGTGGGAGGAGACAGAGGCTGCAGACACAGAAATCAGCACTTTTGGAAATGGGCTGAAACAGAGGTTATAGAGACATGCTGGAATGTATGATCTGATTGTTTTTTTGAAAAAAAAACTTCAGAGACATGGTTTGGAGGTGTCTGAGACCTATAATAACTAGTTTAAATGGAGTATAATATGTGACCTCTAAGTCTAAAATATAAGCATTGGTAAAACGTAAATTACAATATCAAACTTGTGTTAGTCTCAAAATGAGTCAAAATATTCCTGGCGTATCTAGTAACGTTAACGGTCGACAACAGCTGAACTAAACAATAAAACAGCTTTCCAATTAAAACGATACTGAGCTAACGTTAAGTCCTGAACATAAATTATTTTGGTTAGACATTAATTGTTGATTTTTTACAACAGAAGTGTGAGAAAGGTTTCTCCAAATCTCCAAATCCGAAATTTGAACTAAACTTTGCACTGGCGGAGATTCCCACAATGCAATGTGTATTTAAAAATAGGGGTAAAACTCCTGTGAAAAATCAATACAGAAAATTCCCTAATATTAACACGGTACATTGGCCCGTATTTTTACGGAATTCTTTTAGAGTGTAGGTAAACCGTACGGTTTCATTATCACAGTCAACTTTGATTCTATTGAAATATTTAAGTTGACCAATAAAATATATTTTTCTAGTTCATACAAAGGGCATTTACTGTATACTACTGTATAGTTTATATGGTAGTAGAAAGTAAGCGCTCATGCACAATGAGTTGTTCATATTAAGAAAATGTGAATTGTGTATTGATTCAAATACTACAATGATGCGCAAACAAAAACCAATATGTCAAACTAGTCATGCAGTTTCTTTAAGTACATCAGGCAAACAACACGACCCACACAAAACACACAACGCAACTATTCCTGAAATTGTTAAGGCTGCAAAACAAGTGCTGGCTCACTCTCAGAGGGAGTTAAAAGGTATCCGCTTCTTCATTTGAAATCCTTTGTTGTTGTGACACAAAAGCCCGACTTGTTTTTAGTGACCTCGGAGACTCCGGAGCAGAGAAAGACAATCCTACTTAAGCTGAGAGGGGCTGGGGAGGGTTTAGAAAACAGACTGGGGACAGGAGGGGTCGCAGATGGGATCTCAGATGGGATAATTACCATGTGTCCCAAATCCTGCCTGACTCCCTGCTCTAATCCAGACAGGAGGAGAAAACACAGAGGAAAGTCCAATTATGTTCTGAACTTCCCTTTCTTTTTAACCTTTCCCTCTCTCTTTCGCTCTCTCCTTATAACTCTCACCATCCCACCTCCCATTCAAGGTTTAGTCAGTCAGAATCAGTCTGAATGGTGATGTACTCACTCACTGTTGTACGTACTGAAGTCTATTTGAATAGCTTTGGACAAGTGAAGGATCATAGTCAGTGACTATTAATGTGATTTCCACCTCTATTAGAGAGGGAAACGTCGCCCTCTCATCTGCATGCGGAATTCTGCCATTGGCAATTGTGCTGCTTGTCTTATTTAATATGATAGATGCCACTGCCCACCACTGAGCCATTACTGCAGGGCGCTTCACTCATTTCTCACATGCACTGAAGTCAGACAATGGTGATCCCACTATGAGGTTGGTATGATTTTGTTTTTCAGAAGGACCATTTCATGTGGCAGAAATATAACTGATCAAAATACAATACTTTTAAGGTTCAGGGCTCATTTATTGTCATCGTACAACACAGTGACTATGTTAACATGTACACTAATATTCCACTATTAGGGATGCACAAAGCCAATAGGATAACTACCTGCTTCTCCAATGACCAATATGATAACAGATAAATTCACATTTTTGTATTTTAAAAAGAAGTTCATAACCTGTAGTTTAGTTATGCACACCTGAGGTGAATGATTTAAAGGTCCCATATCGTGCTTATTTTCAGGTTCATACTTGTTTTTTGTGTTTCTAGTAGAACATGTTTACATGCTGTAACGTTAAAAAAAACCTCATACTGTCAGCCTGAATATGCCTGTATTTACCCTCTGGCTGAAACGCTGTTTTAATGCATTTTGACGGAATTGCGATGAAATTGAAACAGGATTGCGTTGCTATGCAACATCTTGGGTCCATGTGTACTTCCTGTCAGTTGATGACATTCACATACACTGCAACCAGGAATAAACTTGGACACATTTAGAAAGTTTATGTTTAAAACTGCGTGAAGGGTCTAAATATTGTATATTTGTGACATCACAAATGGACAGAAATCCTGACAGCTTGTTTCAAATGCAGAGCAGGACCTTTAATGACAGCCTATACAGTACCAGTATTTTGCTGCATATGCACGTGTTTGAAGGGAAGATTAGAGGTGTTTGTCTATGTTCTGACACCGGGGTTGGCAAAATACACCGATTTGCTGATCTCCAGCCTGCTAGCAGCTTCTTATCTTTCTGACCATCGATTTCACTGGTTAAAATGACACAATGTCGCAGGTGGCAGATCATATCACCCTTCACAAATTATTGTTAATTCAGTGAGTAATTTGATAACAGACCAACATGAAACGTGGCTGCTGACAGGCTCTCTGTAGCAGATGTCTTTTTCTGACCCAATGATTGTTAATAAGGCATCACTCTGTAATGCCACAAAACCGCAGTGGACTGAGTCGCAGTCTCACAGTTAACCTTCATTCATAACATATCTATAATTTAAATCAACTTTATAGTTTTCAACCACGACCTTCAGTATTTGGATGAAGTAGCTTGTGAAAAATAAGGGGGCAGAATTTAGAAAGCTACTATTTCAATGTGTCGGATACATTTAATCAACATTTAGGTAAATGGAAGAATCGGTCTGGATTTGGTATCGGCAGATCGCCAATATTAAAAGTAGGGATGCACCGATACCGATACTAGTATCAGGTATCGCGTACGATACTGTGCTCATGTACTCTTACTTGCAAAACGGCTCCAATACAACGGCACCAATACCACTTTACGGCAGTATGACGTTAACCTCTCGTCACCATCTTTTGGGTCCTATCGCATGCGCTCATGCTCCACTTTCCCGATGGTGCGGGCGAGACGGACCGGTGGTGTGCCCGACCCCGCGAGGCCGGGACCCCACCTCAGCCGGCGCGCGCTGGGTCTCACTTTCATTACGCCACTGGGTTTTGCTTGCTACCTCTGACTCACTCCTTGATCCGTGTTTCAAGACGGGTTGGGTGGGTTGCCGACATCGCCGCAGACCCGTGGCGCCTTCTACGTGGGCTGAGCCCCGCCCTGGGAGCACAACGCGGTTGGGGCGCACTAAAGACAGTCTGCCCCGGTGACACTTTGTCCACGGCCCCGGGAAGCACCTTCGCCCGAGCCTTTCCAAGCCGACCTAGAGCCGGTCACGGCGCACCGCCTCGTATTCGGGACTCCCCAGCCTGCCGTGTGTCTCTCACACCCTCCAGCGGGCTGTAAACGAGGGTCTTTTGGCACAGATAAGTACTCGTATCGGTACTCGGTATCGGCGAGTACCCAAATGTAAGTACTTGAACTTGTACTCGGCCTGAAAAAAAGTGGTATCGGTTCATCCATAATTAAAAGACTTAGGTCCAGATAGGGGCCAAAGGAAGTTGACCGGGACATCCCTACTTGGTGCCGTGTTTAGTGCAAGTTTTGTTTTTATGTTTTAAATCAAACTCAAGCAGATCAGATGAGACAGAAAATAGACCAGTGGAAATTTAGGCCTTCCTAAACGTAACCCAAAAGGCATGGCCCATGTTTTTTCCTCACAGATTACTCACTATTATTATTGGACCAGCTCACCTAAAGGGTGTTTGTGGTGTGGCACAGGCTCACTTAGATGGCGACTATGTAGCATGAGTCTTTTATGGTTGTTGCAGACCAAAAAGTCAACTATTTTTAACCACAGAATAAACAAAACACATAATTCGATAATGAGACAAAAGCCAAATTGTAACGTTGCAGGTATGAAGGTGGAGATGATCCCGTATATAAAGAGCGATACACAACAGACGGGCCTTTCTGACCCTCTGAGACACACTTCTAAAATGCAACATAAATCTGGTCTAAGGGTTCCAGGTGGTGGTCCACATAGTGATTTTTTTTTACGTGATGGATGATGTGCTGCTAACAATAGGCCTGCCTCTGTGTGTACCTGGGATTCCATGAGAAAGAAACAAAAAGAAAGCTCCTTAGTGTGGCATCCGGTATTTGCCTGCAAAGGCAGCTCAAGAGTCTGTAATGAGGCCACTGAGCACCTCACTGGGTCACTGTGTACAAAATATGTGTGCATTCACATCTTATCTGAGAGGTAGTAGTTTCTAACTCATATGAAATTAATGTTTTCACATGTGATGTTACACGTGAAGTCCAAAAAACCCCAGCCATATGAGAAATATCATGTGATGACGTAAACGTGATGTATTTAATTTCACATTTAATCTGAAAACCACAATTTTCACATGTGAAAATGTGATAAACGTGAAATGTGTTTAATAATCAAAGGTTTTAGAACAGTCATGATCATGATCCATTCATCCACCCCGACCTCCTCCGTATGCAGGATTGTCGCTGTATAATAACGACAACTGACTTCCGTCTTTGTTTCCATCAGAATTACTGCGGCTGCAGGAATACCTTCTTCTTGGGAGGACACTCATTTATTCTAAAATAACTTTATCTGTGTTCATGAAACCGATGCATTTTCTGAACTGCTCCTTTCAGGAAATAATGAGCACATTTACAATGAGCCTTAACCATTTTAGCAGCAACACTAATTCTGAGGGAATATCTTGTTGAAAATGATAGCATTGAACGATTTGCAGTTGTGTTTTTTTGTAATTCTAAAATAGCTGCACATGCCTGTAGTATGCAGGAGATAAGGTGGAGCTGAGATGTGTTCAGGCCCTGCAGGAAGCTGACAGAAGTGTCACAGTTCATCCCCGTCAAACACACAGAATGAACTTCTGATGCCAATCTTGTATGTTAAGTAAATGGCATCACTTCATTTTAAACTACCGTCAGGCTGAGCTCAACACCAAGCCTAGACCTTCAGCTATCCATCATGGACTCGAAGACTGTCTAGTACTGTGTCTGGTAAGAGCTCTGCTATGAGCTGTTAACCCCCAGAGTCAGAGACAACTTAGAGCCCTCCTCTGGGTGAATATAAATACTGAGCCCCTCTACACTATGTCCATGTAGAAGAAAGGAGGCCTAGTTACAATCAATTAACTTGGTAGAGTTATATAAAATACATTACCAGCTAATTATCAACTGCTTATTAGGAAATAGAAAACAATTCTACAATTATTTGGATGTAATTTCCAAGAAGTTACCTTATGCTAATTATCATCTAAATAATGTTGGGGTAAATTTTCAGGTAGTAATTTCAAAGAAGTTTCAAACGAGTTACTTGCTAATTATCACCTACTTACCATGAAATTTGCGGACCACCCACACACATATATATACACACACTGTTCCACTCCCCTTCTTTAGCAGCAGTTTTTCCTCGTAGCCTAGCAGCGGCGCTGATGTGATGAGAAGCGACAGCTACTGTGGACTGTTTGGACTGGATGGGATCCACTCGGCTCACTGCTGATCAAATCTCCAACAACACAGACTATTAACTCCAAGCAAATTGTGCCAAGTAGGTTAAAGGGGGCCTTGTCTGTTTTAATATCACTGATATCTCCATTTGTTGTCAGGGTGTAAAAACACTCGCCTTGCTTAGCAGGCGCTTGATCGTGAAAAACGCATTTGTCACAGTCTCTCTCACTCCCTCTCTCTCTCTATATATAAATTTATATATATATACACACACACTGTATATATTTCTTCCATCGGGGTAAATCAGCTCATTGTGTCTTTCTACATCACATTTTATGGACCAGCAGGTTTGTTCTCTTTCCTTCTGAGGAAGTAACTCATCTCATTCTCTGCTTGAGACAACAGATTTTCACACGAAAATTAAAACAGGTTTCACTGGACCGAACTATAGTATGTACTACGATACAATACATTATTACTCGGATTTGTTGAGTATTTGATTCTGATTGGTAAATTGCGGCATTCTGCGGTCTGTTATTTCTTTATAATGGATGCAGCTCTGATGTCAGCTCGTTTTTAAGTAGCCGTGTAATAAGCGGGATAATGTACAGCTATAGCGGGTCATTGTTGTGAAATAAACCCTGACAGGGTGACGCAGGGTTCATTTCACAACAATTACCAGCTGGACATTAACCCTTTACATAGACTACAATATAATGCATTGTAGGCAGGCGGCAACCTCTCTGAACAGTGAAGCCAACGCTGAAGAGCCTTACAGCCCGGACACACCAGGAACATCAGGAGCGCATGGCGGCTGCGTTACCTGTTGTTTTTTATTTTTGGCTTCCGTGTTAACAGGTTAGAGCAGCCACATTGCCCGCACGCAGGCATCGAAAGTGACAGTTTCGATGTCTAGACATCTGTAGAATACGTCACGGACAGTGAAGGTGATCTATTGACAGTATATTGACATCATACCAGCAAGATTACTACAGTTTTGATGTCTACCTGTAGAATCTGTTACGGAGATGAAATAAAAGTAAAAACTTATTTTTAAATCAACACAGCCTTTTTTCTGTGGACAGAATTTCTTCATTTGTTAACACAAGGCTTTTATTCTGAAATATGTGCCAGACAGTGTTCTAGAACATGCAGTGACTTGGAGAGCTTCATGAATGAATATAGTACGGAGTTTTAATTGTGGATTATTACTATTATTTACAAATTACCACATGTTTCTTAACCTTTCTCGGTCTAAAATAAATATAAATGATATTTATAATGAAATGAAATGGCCATTAAAAGGCAAACTCTATTTAGAAAGAAAAAGCTGACAGCAGCAGCAGAAACGCAGCAGACACGCAGCTGAAATGCAGCTGGTGTGAACGCCCGACGCAGCCGCCACGCGCTCCTGACGTTCCTGGTTGATCCGAGGCTTTAAACCTGCATTCTGTCTAGCAGCCAGCAGGGGGCGACTCCTCTGATTGTATAGAAGTCTATGAGAAAAGTAGCCTACTTCTCACTTGATTTATTACCTCAGTAAACATTGTAAACATGAGTTTATGGTCTCAATCGCTAGTTTCAAGTCTTCTTCAATACTGCATGATGTTCATTTAGTAAATTATGGTCGCATTTAGAGTCACATAGACTATAAAGCAGGGGATGTTTTAGGGGCGGGGCTTCCTTGTGATTGACCGGTCACTACCACGGTGTTGTCCGGTCTGGGAGTCTTCCGTGTTTTCGTCGTTGAACTTTAACCCTTTCACAGCGTGTTTTCACTTCATCAAAGTTAATTAGAACCTTTTGGTAGCCTAAAAATGTCTCATTGATCATTTCATTAATAATAATTTTATTTATATGAATTATGATCATTAATTATACCTAATAACTAGACCAGTTCCTACCTGAGTCCCCTCATTTGCATAAAGCAGCATATTTGTCCACTCCCACGTTGATAAGAGTATTAAACACTTGACAAATCTCCCTTTAAGGTACATTTTCATAGATAGATAGGGCAGATAAAAAAATGTGCGATTAATTTGTGATTAAGCCCTAGCTTATTTTATTATGTCAAGCATGCCACACTGTGACAATATGTCACGATGTCAGC
Organism: Sebastes fasciatus; assembly: GCF_043250625.1. Taxonomy (NCBI): domain Eukaryota; kingdom Metazoa; phylum Chordata; class Actinopteri; order Perciformes; family Sebastidae; genus Sebastes; species Sebastes fasciatus. The sequence continues at coordinate 24,561,581 of NC_133815.1, forward strand.
AGGTAGAACATGCAGGTAGAAAGTTGTGATTTGTTAATCCAGAGTAAATCTGTAAGGGATCGTATAGGAACAAAGTACAAGGATGTGTGTGTGTGTGTGTGTGTGTGTGTGTGTGTGTGTGTGTGTGTGTGTTGGGGAGGAGGACGGGTGGGTTTCTCTAAATTAAATGGCTCCCTACTTCCTTCTAGAGAGAAAAATCAATTGTGACATTCTCCAGACAGTGTACACCACATTTAATTAGCACAGAGACACGTGGGAGAAAGCCAAATTATCCAATAACTGAGAAGTAGACGCAGGTTAGTTAGGCCGGGGGGAGGGGAGGGGTAATGGGGGGAGGCAAAGGGAGAGCAAATGGGAGATAATAGGGAGGCAGCAGGGAAGTAAAGGGGAGGCAAGTGAGAGGCGAAGGGAAGTATGGGAGAGGAGAAGACGAGGTGAGAGAGGGAGACAACAAGGAAGGAAGAGAAGGAGAGAGACAGGGAGGAGAGGGGAGGTGAGGGGGGGTTCTGTGTGGGAGCACACGGCTGCTGTCCATTTATTTAGTAGTTTAGCCTAATTTGTCACTGCAGATGCCAGTAATACCTGACAGCAGCTCTGCGGCTAATTGTGCCATTCACCATGATAGAGTATCAAGCTTCTGCTATCAGTGAAAGAAGCCCCCACAACACTAATCTTATTTAGTGAAAGTAAACTAATCTTCAAGCCTGAAAGGACATGTTTAAAAAGGTTTTCTTCTTTCGCGTTCCAATGAAGTCACCTTTAACAGATACGGGGGAATTATTGTAACAGAAAGAGAGCTGGGAGTTTGTTCTCCTGAGAAAACTCACACCAATTTACCCTTTTTCTCCTTTTTTTCTGTCCTTCCCATTTTATTTATTTATTTACCTTTTTCTTATAATCATGCAAAAAGAGCAGTGCACACAGTCAAAGCTGCAGTTGGTAAGTTTGAGCAAATACGATAAAAAAGTTATTTCTATAAAGCTGTCACTACTGTATATCCCGTGGCTCGGCCGCCATGTTGAAAAGCTGAAACCAAGCACCGCCCACTTTCTCATTGTACAGCAAAACAGTACACTAATGTACTAAAATCTGGTTCTGAAAACATCTGAGGAGAGAAACAGGAATTACATGAACAAAATCTTCACCCATATTTGATTGGCGCTGCCTAGTTTCACTTCATGAAGTGGGATTTTTGTCAGTAAGCAGCACCGTAAATTGCTGTGTAAAGCCTCAGACACACCAGGAACATCAGGAGCGCGTGGCGGTGTGTCCGGGCTGTAAAGAGTGAAGAAGTCCACTTAGGGAGGAGGAGTCCGCTGTTCGTGTCCAGTTCGAAGTCAACATTGACTTATTTCATCCTCTTTTGGCCGATGGGGGCATGAGACAACGAGACGGTGAATTTGTACATACAAAGCCTCTCCCTCATCCTCCTGAAATGCTCTGCTGGAGAGAGTCCAGCTATGCCCAGCTGTGAAAGGGGCGGAGTGTTCCGGAGGTGGGCTGGGACTTAGGAATGAACCTGAACTTCGCGGGAGGCGGAGCAGGGCGAGGTTAAAGATGGCGGCTGGCTAGCTCTCTTCCTACGGCGCTCCCTGAGGCGATTATCTAGGCTAATGGCGAGAGAGACTAAACCGTCTGAGTCAGCTGACTCATCTCTAACCGCTAGCTCAAAAGGTTTTATTGCAAAAAAAAACAGGAATAATGTAATGTGGTGGAGGAATGAGGAGGCTGGAGCTGAGCAGGGCAGGCAGGCAGGGAGGGAGACAGCAGAGTAGCAGGTAGGCAATGATCCTCGGCACAGGAGTTAACAAAGTTAACAAACGAGAAAATGTCACTTGGAAAAAGGTACTCGGGTAAATATGAAACTGAGCGGCCAAGATGAACACTACCACTGGGGGTTGAGACAACAATCTGGCCAGGAATGACCGGAGAACCGGAGTTATACTGTTGATCAGGTGTGTTGATGTAATCAAGAGGAGAATGTCTGCAGGGAAGGAATGCCTCACACACACACAACACACACACGCCCACACAGAGACAAACGACCCACAAAGAAAAGACCCACGAGGAACGCTGGCAGCATGGTTGGAACCGGGACAGATCTGCCAGTCGTGTCTGTATTTCTGGCTCCGTCAGCTCTCTCTCCGCACCACAGAAATGTGTTCCCCGATCAGAGAGAAAATTTGAAGAAATTCACATTAGGAAGTAAAGAAATTGAACATATAAACATTATACATATTTAGGCTTGAACATGGACAGACACCAAGCACATCATCTCAAAACAAAAAGAAAATTATATCAAATATTGGAACTAGGGATGCACCGATAGCGATACCAGTATCGGGTATCGGGTCCGATACTGTGCTCATGTACTCGTACTCGCAAAACGGCTCCGATACAACGGCACCGATGACACTTTACTGCAGCGCAATGTTAACCTCTCGTCAGCATCTTTCGGGTCCTCACGCTCACCTCCCTGACGGTGCGGGCGAGACGGCCCTGACTTTCATTGCTACACGGGGTTTTGCCCGCACCCTCTGACTCGCGCGTCTCCTTGGTCCTTGTTTCAAGACAGGTCAGGTGGGTTGCCGACAACGTGCCTTTTACCTGGGCCGCGGCACAACGCGGTTGGGGCGTACTGAGGACAGTCCGCCCCGGTCGACAGTCGCACCGGGAGCACAGAGCCCCGTCACGGTGCGGCGAGGTCCGGGCGGGGAGCGCTGTATAGCTCCGGCCGCGAGCCACCTTTGCCCCGAGCCTTTCCATGCTGACCTAGAGCCGGTAGCGGCACACCGCCTCGTATGCGGGACTCTCCCGCCTGCCGTGTGCCGCTCACATCCTCCAGCTGGCTGTTAACGAGGGTGTTTTGGCACAGAGAAGTACTCGTATCGGTACTCAGTATCGGCGAGTACCCTAAGTACTTGTACTCGTACTCGGTCTGAAAAAAAGTGTCTCGGTGCATCCCTAATTGGAACGAAACCACCAAATCAAAAAGTAAATTAGCATTTATATCTGAGCCTAAACAGAGAGTACATGGTAGCAGAGTACCTGACCACCCTGACTGATCGCAAACTAAAGGAAAACGCTGACAATGTCCAGACTGAGTGGACACAGCCTGGACATAGAAACAGGCTGTCACAGGGAGGACAGATTACAGGCACGCCAGGAAGAGTTCACTTTGTCATACAAGAGAGGTGGAGACAGTACTGTGAGAAATATCAGGATGTGACAGATGTTTTCTTTGAAAAAATAAATAACATATATCCTGAGTTTATCCATCATCCTCACAAACTGCCATATTTATGTGGGGTGAAAAATCAATGTGCAACATTAAAACATGTTGAGAGAGGAGAGAGAGCCCAGTCAAGAGCTTCATAGAAAACTAAACTTCATTGAGAGTGAAAATGGAGCTCAACAAGAATCGTCTGACAGCATCGGAGATATGACACCGATGAAGACAACGGGGGCGAGATGGAAAAAGGAAAAAATACACGGAAGCACAGGTAAGAAACACAAAATCTTTCTCCTACACCTAGGAAACTCTCCGGACGTCTCTTCTGGGTCTGGTTGATCCACGTGTTGAGCTGAACAAATCCCAAGAGAAAAGCCTTGATCCTGCCCAGCTAACCTGGCTTATACTCGTATACTGGAACTCCGCAGCTTTCAGTCTTCTCAGCACTTCCACAGCAACCTACAAACTTTTTTTAAAACAGACAAATTTCCTGAGAGCAATATTTCCACACACAGATGGGCCAAGATGGTGAGAGCTGAAAATGTTTCCACTCTCAACCAGACTTAACAGTCTGTCTCCAGGATGTGTTTTAGCCATGTTTATATCTTTATCACGCTGATCTGGCTTTGTAACTTCTTGCACTTCACTTTTTCTTCTTACTTACGCATGCAACAAGAGCACCATTTCCCCCTGGGTCAGATAATCAGCAGATACAATATTAGCTTCTACTGTTACGCCGACGACACGCAACTTTATGACAACACGGACAAACTCTCTGATATAATGGACTGTCTCTCAGATATAAAATGCTGGATGTCACAAAATGTCCTTCAGCTCAACGACTCTTAATCATCCTTCTATTCAGGGGCGTGTCCAGACATTTTTGATAGGGGTGGGTATTCTCAGCAACAGAGAAACCTGAACTCCCAGGTGTAAACAAAAGTCACATCCCTCCTCACATACCAGCAAATCTTGTTTTAACATTGTAAAGTGAACTGTTAAATAATGCCAAAATAATTTGTAAATTCCCAAAGTAGGTTACATACAAAAGAAAATCCTTATTCTAAAACAGTCACTTTATAAAGTGCCAACAAAATTAAAATAAATAAGACTCTTTGGGCAAAATATTTACTTGACAAAACTGTGCAAAACTTTACATGTGCAACAATGTAAATGGTTGGAGGTACAGACCGTGTAGAATATTTTATCAACAGAGATAGCTGACCTTACCAGAGCTTATGTGTGCATAAAAAAAGCTTACATCACTTGTAACAAATCTTGTTTCAACACTGATTTGTTACAGTAATAATGCTACAAAATAACCTGTGACTCCAAAAGCCAACATAAGAAAACAATGCACATTAAAAAACAGTCACTCTCCGCCTATAAAGTGCAAACATATTTAAAATACATACGCCTCTTTGAACAAATTATTTAACCAAACAAATTATAAACTTTACATGTGCTACAGTGTTGAGGCCTATGAATGTGAGGTCAATCTGTGCAAGCAGACCTCTAGCATCAATGGACCTGTCTCTGTGATTTTCTGAACTTGTATTTTGAAGAACACACAACACAGCTGGTAATCTATCCATCAAATTCCTGCAAGCTACTGCTCTACATGCCCATCTTGTGTCACTTAATTTTTGTAACTCTAGGTGTGCCACCATACATCTCTTTCTGGACAGTAAGCCATTTCTGGTGCACATAAGAGCCTGACATGTATACATAGATCTTCTCAAGCAGCGAAAAGAAACAATCTGCCTCTGGAACTGACTTTACAGTGTCAACCAAGACCAGGTTTAGACAGTGCGCATTACAGTGGACATAAAACGCAGTTTTAGCCTCTGTCTTAATTCCGGCTGCCACACCCGAATGTTTACCACTCATTACTGAGGCGCCGTCATAACCTTGTCCAACAAGGTTTGATTTATACTGAAGGCCATAGCTTTCTAAGCACTTGATGATCATGTCACTAAGCCCCTTAGCATCTAGATTTTGTGCATGCTGGAATTCAAGGAAGCTTTCAAGAACAGCCCCATTGTAATAATATCGAAGTACTAATGACAGCTGCTCCTTTTTTTGCAGATCTTTGGTTTCATCAGCGATGATGGAGAATACCTCACTCTCTTTCACTTCTTTCACAATGGAATCCTGCACCATACTGGCTAAGCACTGCAGAATTTCATTTTGTATGGTATTGCTTGTGTATTTTGCATTGCCTTTTGCTTTCATTTTTTTGGCTACCACGGGATTGTGTTTAGCAATCATTTCAAGAATTTCTAAGAAATTCCCTTTGTTGAGAATCAGATTTTTCATGCAACTTAAAGCCAGCATCTTTATACATTGCTTTTTTCCAATGTGAAAAGCCGGATTCTGAGGTAAAAAAGGATTCTGACGTGCTAGGCAAAGAGAACTGTCTGCATGCATAGCAGTAAGCGGAGTCTTTCATTAGTGAGTACTCAAGCCATGAAAACGTGTTGTACCAAGATGGATTGAACGACCTCCTCTTCTCCCCTTGCATGGTTTTTGGATACATCTTTAACCGGGGTTGAGTGGGTCCTGCTGCTCTTGACTGTGAAATATCTGTAAGTGACAAATGTATGGGAATCAGAACCTTTAAGTGTCATTTAAGTCACTGATTTGACTTAAATGAATTGTTAAGACATACCAATAGGTCCGGGCCGGCTAAAAGGGGCTGCCACACCACTATCCCCCTGTGGATGGCCTGCAGGAACCTCTGGATTGTCAGCACTGGACACACCTGAAGCAATACAGAGATTTTATTAGTTTAATTATATTTAAAATTGCCACATTTAGCTTTTAAACACCAGTATTATTGATATCCTGATCCAAATAAAAGCAGATACTGTAATGTTTTTTTTTTTTTTTTTTTAAAAGGTAAAGCATACATACCCTGCTGCATATGTGACGGTAAGGGGCCTTCATCACAGGAATCTTCGCCTGACTCTGCAATAACACATAGGTTGTCATTAGAATGATAATGTGCCTAAAATATTAAGTATATTATACTTCATATGAAAAATTAATTGTTAAGACATACCAATAGGTCCGAGCCCGCCAAAAGGGGCTGCCACACCACTATCCCCCCGTGCATGGCCTGCAGGAACCTCTGGATTGTCAGCACTGGACACACCTGAAGCAATACAGAGATTTTATCAGTTTAATTATATTTCAAAATTGTCACATTTAGCTTTTAAACACCAGTGTTATTAATATAATGATCCAAATAAAAGCGGATACTGTAATGTTTAAAAACATTACAACAACAAAAAAAAAAAGGTAAAGCATACATACTGTGCTGTGTATGTGACGGTAAGGGGCCTTCATCACAGGAATCTTCATTTGACTCTGCAATAACACATAGGTTGTCATTAGAATGATAATAAAATGTGCCTAAAATATTAAGCATATTATACTTCATATGAAAAATGAATTGTTAAGACATACCAATAGGTCCGAGCCCGCCAAATGGGGCTGCCACACCACTATCCCCCTGTGCATGGCCTGTAGGAACCTCTGGATTGTCAGCACTGGACACACCTGAAGCAATACAGAGATTTTATCAGTTCATTTATATGTCAAATTGTCACATTTAGGCTTTTCACACCAGTAAAATTTGTCTACACGCTTAATGACAGTATATGCCACTGTAGTATAAGTGAAATATCCCAGTTCGAATCAATGCACATAATGTTTTAAAGAAGGTAAATTCATACATACCCTGATGTGTATGTGATGTTGAGGGTCTTTCATCTTTACCATCCACATGTGACTATAATAATACATAAGCTGTGATTAGAATGATAATACAATCAGCCTTTCCTAAGTAAACTAAGTGGTATGTTACAGTCAAACCCAATGAGTAAGTTCAAACATGAGAACAAACTTGAACTATCAGGATTTCACATACCTATGTGTACAGCTGAAGCTGAAGGCTGTTTCAGGACAAGCTGGCTCTCATCCTCTGACTGACTGCTCTGCCTCTGTTCTGCCTCTATTTTGGATTTCTTTCTTTTGAAGAAATCCTTTATATTCTGATTTCTTTTCATACTGTAATAGTCCCATAATGCACGACATTCTTATATGTTGTACAATAGATAATTGTGCATACACATGAATGAAAACGAAATGTAATTGATGTTACACGGGTCTAACATAACAATGTTACGCAGTACAGAATAGCTAAATGTTAGCTTCAGCATCGTTGACAGTCAAAACAGTGTTTGCTAATGAGATGAGATGATGACAGCCTTGTGCCAATTACAATAAAAAGAAATAAAACAAGACCGTTACAGCTTTTAACTACAGGCACAGTAAGTGTAGTAAAATGTAGGCTACTCACATCTTTCACGACGACGCTCCAGAGACGTGTTGCTTCGATAGACTGACTGTAGAAAAAAAGTTTGTTTCACCTGTAGGTTCACCTGCTCAAACTTCTTCTTCTTCGCGCCTTTTTTTTTGCAGGCTACATACTACTTTAGCGCATCTCTGCCTCTCAGGTTTGAGAAGGAACTGCAACTCTAAACAAGAGTGCAGTTTACATTCAGTGCCGTGGCCCGCCTCTGACTGGGCATATAGCCAATCATATTTTAAGATATTGCGGTGGCACTTGGGGTGGCCAATCAGATTTCAGGGGTGGCCTGTGCCACCCAAGGCCACTCCCTGAACACGCCAGTGCTTCTATTTGCCCCCCACAAAACCGGACTAATGAGTTAGCAAAGAAACTTAGCAACCTGTCATCTAACATCGCGCAGTCTGCCCGCAACCTGGGTGTGGTCTTTGACTCCGAGCTCTGCTTTGATTCACTTTATTCAGGGCTCAGTCAAAAAGCCATATCCCGTCTCCAACTTGTTCAGAACGCGGCAGCCAGACTATTAACAAACTCTAAGAGACAAGACCATATCACACCCATCCTTGCAACACTTCACTGGCTCCCAGTCAGGTATCGTATTGTTTTTAAAATTTTACTGATTACTTTTAAAGCCCTATATGACCTTGCCCCTAACTACATTTTAGAATTACTCGAGCCCTTCGAGCCCAGCCGCTGCCTGCGCTCCTCAGGTAGGACCCTCCTCACTGTTACCACAGCCTGTCTCATTACAAAGGGAGACCAGGAGTTTCCGTTAGAACCCCACAGCTGTGGAACTCCCTGGATTAAAGGTAGGATTGGATCACCAAATCAGGATCAAACATCTTTGGATCTGCATTGAAATACCCAGTTTTCAGATCAGACCAGAATGTAATCCAATCCAAGCGCTATAATCCTGTGATCTGATTTTGAAATACCGGCTCCTGATGATAAGAATCGGTGTGTTTTCGTTAGCCGTTAATATCTACATAGTGAGCGGGTCTTCTTCACTGAGTCCGCCATGTTGCACCACCATGTTTCTACAGTAGCCCAGAAGAGCTCGGGCCGGAGTCGATGACGTTACTCGCTCCCGTGACTTGCTCCCGTCGCTGCCGCCGCTCGCTCTTTCTTGCTTCACCACTCCGGCATACACACATGACCCATACTACTCTTACAGCTGGCTCTAGAGATGGACATTCACACGTCGGCCACCGTAGCTCTTCTACACACTTGGCATACGAGGGAGGCTTCAGTTGGTTGTAAATCTCCTCACCTCACCTCAGATCCTACACACTGCTCCTTTAACTCAAGTGTTGTCTCATGTGAAGCAGCGGAGAAAAAACAGTAAAGGAGAAACAAACCCAAGGCTGATGCAATGAATGCTAGCAGACACCACAGATCTTTGTTTGGGCTTTAGTGATCTACTAATCAACCACAAAGTCAGGCCATTGTTGTGTTTAGGTGCGTGTGTGTGTAAAAGAGACACACGCACACACACACACATTAGAGTCCCTGTGAAAGTTGCTCCACCAGTTGAACAGATGACTCAGCAGCACACCTCCGCCCAGCTATACTGGACACGCCCATCACTGTCTCTTCCTCATGTCATCATGAGCTGAAGAGACACCTGACCTCGGGACTGCACAGAAGAGAGACAGAAGAAAAAGGAGAAAAGCTTTACTAAGGTGTGAAGAAGACGAGCATTTCAACAGGTACTGACTGATGATCAAGCTTTACTGTGATGATTAGACTGTAAACCAGTTCTCTGTATCGTGTCAGACAAACCTGTGTGTGTTGACTAGTCACAGCGCTGAGCACAAACCTGTTAAAAACTAAAGGCTTTTATTCAAAGTTACAACAGACCTTTTAGAGCAGGGTGTTGGGCAGCAAGATTTAAATATACTGTAAATGATTTCAGAAATTATACTGAGTCACGTTTTTTGATTTTCAGCTTGACCCACAGCCAGTTTACTCTGCTATTACTCAACAGAGTGAAAACATTAAGCACGAGAGCACGTCTGACTATTTAACTTATATTTATCGAACATTACTCGACGTTACCGTAAGGGGTGGAAACATGCAAGTCACAAAATAATGGAACCTTAATATTGAATTTGTAATGAAGATAACCTTGTCCACATCACATACTTTAATGTACTTGTGGTCTGTGTGTCGTACTTTAAAGTTCCTATAGGTCAGATAGAATAGCTCTGAATCACACCAGTGAAAGGACATTGATTTATTCTGTGTGCTGCCGTGACTGGGTGACGCTGTAGTCTCTTAAGAGTAGAACTGAAATAACCCATCTAAGGTGGAATAAGAACAATTTTGAATAAATAAATAAAAAAGAATATGTATATATATATATATATATTTATATATATTTTTTTGAAATGTGTATATATATATTTATTTATTTTTTAAATTTAGATATATATATATATATATATATATATATATATATAACTGCGTCTCCGGAGCCACATGTGGCTCTTTAGCCCCTCTCCAGTGGCTCCATGTGGATTTTTAAAAAAAATTTGTGGAAATGAATAACTGTTTTTTTGTTTACATTTACATTTTTATTCATCATTGTTGTAGGTCTATGGTACCACGGAGTATTAGGGCCACATTGAGGAAAATAAAATAAATCTGAGATTTCGAGAATAAAGTCATAGGTTTATGAGAAAAGAAGTCGTAGCATTATGAGAATAATAATATTATGACGACTTTTTTCTCGTAAAGTTATGACTTTATTCTCATAACATTACAACCTTTTTCCTTAATATTATTACTTTATTCTCGTAATATTACGACTTTTTTTTCTCGTAAAGTAATGACTTTCTTCTCGTAACATTACGACTTTTGTGGCTCCAGACAGATTTTCTTGTTTTTATTTGCCTAAAATGGCTCTTTTGATATTAAAGGTTGCTGACCCCTGCCTTAGAGGTACTCAGTGATTTGCTATTGCACTTCCATAAAGTTGGGGGATGGTAGAGACAGATTTAAGAAAAGAATGGTCCAAAATCTAAAGAGTAAAGCATAGACATCCTGCTTTGGCCTCTCTTTAGTCCCTACTATGGCTCAGGCTCCCAATGGCAGTACTAAACTTAAACTTTATTACATACGTCATATACATACAGGTTACATACATGAAATTTGACCTTTGTATGTACCCTTTCCTAAGTGTTTATGATGGGTTAAAGCACCCAGGAAGCAACTTGGGGTTCGGTGTCTCTCTCAGGGACGCTGGGACATGCAGACAGTAGGAGCCAGGGATGTAACCGCCAACCTATAGCGGTTAAAGACCATCAATTCTCCCCACTGAGCTACAAATCACCTCCTGTATCCATGACTAGGAAACTGACCTTTATGTGGGAAATCAGTGGAGTTAAATCACAGTAGTCCAATTTAGATGATGTGCTCATTAACAATGTTGTTGGATATTCACAAAATTCAGCCAATGATGTTGATGTGTTTCCCTCTCTGTGTGTTTTGTCTACTGCTGCTCAGTATGGGCTCTAGCCAGAGCAGCGAGAAATTACACTGCAACCGCTACCTGGACGGACAGGGTCCTCCATCACTGGTACAACAAGGTACTTCACACACACATCTAAACCAATTCTCTGTGTCTGTCAAGCTTTCAATGTTGTTCTTCTACTTACTTCTGGATCATTTGACTAAAGCTGGCCTGCTGTCTGTGCAGCTAGTGAAGAGGTGAATGGGGTGAACGGAGTACTGCCCGGCTGCCAGCCAAAGGGCCAGATGACCTGGGTGATCCTCCACAGAGACCTGAGAGGATTCCCTGATGACAACACTCTTCAGATCAACTACAAATTCCCAGATGGAATCCAGTCGGTAAGCTTGGCTAAAAACCTCACTGTGAATCTATTTAAAGTTGAGTTATAGTGGATCCACTCTACACTATCTGCTATCTATCTCGTGATTGTTTGGCTTCTGGTTCGTGTGCATATGCAGATTCCCTGGAATCTGTTGAAATCACAACCCAGATGAGGCTAGGATTATTTCATAGTACGAATCTTAGCATTGGAAAAAAAATTTTTTATGTGCATAACAACTTTTTTTGGATGACAGACAAAACTGGAGATGGTGTGCATAGTACTTAATTCAAAAGAAAAAATAATGATGTGCAGCTAGGCTTGGCTAAAACCTCTCTTTTTAGTGCCTCTTCTTGTGTAGGTGGCCCTCTTTTTCTGTGTGTGTGTGTGTGTGTGTGTGTGTTTAATGTTCTTAAACTGTGTATGTGTTTGGTTTATATTGTTAAAACAACTTGATGTCATAGGAAGGTGTATAAATAGCACAATATTATAAGGACATATGTGTCATGAGAGCGCATTTCAACCTTTTCACGTGTCATTTGTATGCCACACAACAAAAACTACGTCAATGGTCGCAGTTAGGTTTAGGCAACAAAACCACTTAGTTAGAATTAGGATAAATATCGTTGTTGGTCTTAAAATAAGTAAAATACGTACACAATAAACATAAGTACAAAAAACACGTCACAAAGATCGCTAACGTCACTAAAAACGCGTCACAAACGTCACTAATGTCACTAACGTCACTAAAAACACGTCACTAACATCACTAAAGTCACTTACTTCACTAAAAACAAGTCACTAAAAACACGTCACTAACGTCACTAAAAACACGTCACTAAAAACACGTCACTAACATCACTAAAGTCACTAACGTCACTAAAAACAAGTCACTAAAAACACGGCACTAACGTCACTAAAAACACGGCACTAAAAACACGGCACTAACGTCACTAAAAACACGTCACTAAAAACACGTCACAAACGTCACTAATGTCACTAACGTCACTAAAAATACATCCCAAACATCACTAACGTCACTAAAAACACATCAAAACATCACTAACGTCACAAACGTCACTAATGTCATTAAAAACACGTCACTAACGTCACTAAAAACACATCACTAACGTCACTAAAAACACATCACTAACATCACTAAAAACACGTCACTTACGTCACTAGTGTCACTAAAAACACGTCACTAACGTCACTAAAAACACAACACTAATGTCACTAACATCACTAATGTCACTAAAAACACATCACAAACATCACTGTCACTAACGTCACTAAAAACACATCACTAATGTCACTAACGTCACTGTCGCTAACGTCACTAAAAACACGTCACTAACGTCAATAAAAACACAACACTAATGTCACTAACATCACTAATGTCACTAAAAACACATCACAAACATCACTGTCACTAACGTCACTAAAAACACATCACTAATGTCACTAACGTCACTGTCGCTAACGTCACTAAAAACACGTCACTAACGGCACTGAAGTCACTAACGTCACCAAAAACAAGTCACTAAAAACACGTCACTAACGTCACTAAAAACACATCAGAAACGTCACTAATGTCACTATAGTAACTAAAAACACGTCACTAACGTCACTAAAAACACGTCACTAACATCACTAAAACCATGTCACTAACGTCACTAAAAACACGTCAGAAACGTCACTAATGTCACTAACGTAACTAAAAACACGTCACAAACGTCACTAAAAACACGTCACTAACATCACCAAAACCATGCCACTAACGTCACTAAAAACACGTCACTAAAAACACGTCACTAACGTCACTAAAAACACGTCGCTAACGTCACTAAAAAAACACATCACTAATGTCACTAAAAACACGTCAATAATGTCACTAAAAACACGTCACTAACGTTACTAAAAACACATCACTAACGTTACTAAAAACACATCACTAACGTTACTAAAAACACGTCACAAACATCACTAAAAACCGTTGAAAACATAACCTCCAAGGTAATAACTCAACAACACTTTGGGACAAGAACACTGGTCTCCTGGTTGAAAGTCCTGTGTCCCTCCCACCACCAGCAGTCTCTCTCACTTTTTACCCATTTAGTGCAACTTGGCTTTGTTAAAAATGTACATACAAGTATTCAAAAGCATCATTTGAAATGAACGTAATTTAAATTCCTCACAATCAACAAATAGGATCAGTAACCAGCTTGATTTATGGTATGAAAACTTCCGGGTGTCATAAACGTAATTGCATCACATCCCTTGAATTACACAAAGTACTCATGAGTTTAAACCCATGGCAGGTTTGAAGTGTATGCATGTCTGTGAAGCCAAAGACAAATCTCCACACGAGTGGACAATACAGATGTCTATCTTAGTGTACTGAAAGCACTGTACCAAGAACAGAACAAAAGAAAGAGATGACAATCACTTCAACAGAAAGAGAAACAGTAAAGGAGCTCAGAGCAGAGAACCGGTTTCTGTGGGCAGCATTCTCTCTAGGAAAGAAGCTGATGATCCGGTTAGTCCGGTTGGCACAGCGACAGATGGAACTGATAAACAATGAAACCTTCACGCTGCGGCACGAGATTTAATTGGGTTATATGCTAGTGTTGAAACCACTTATACTATTTTATATATAAGGTCAAGATAAATATATTTAAAAAAAAAAAAGAAAATCACAAACAAGAGAACAAATTTGCGGCCAACCAGTGAGGTTGCAGTTTGGATTCATGCCTGTCCAAAATGTCATCACCTAATCATTTTATCCTGTTAGACATTTGTGAAATTGTCATAATTAGCGTATGAATTGTTTTCTGAGGTCACAGTGACCTTGACCTTTGACCACCGAATTCGAATCAGTTCATCCTTGAGTCCAAGTGGATGTTTGTGCCATATTTGAAGAAGAAATCACGTTCATGAGAATGGGACGGACGGACCGAGACACAATCCTCCGGCCACGGCTGTCGCTGGCGTGAAGCAGTAAAAATGATATAATGCCCGGGACACACCAGGAACATCAGCAGCGCGTGGCGGCTGCGTTACCTGTTGTTTTTTATTTCGGTGTCCGTGTTAACAGGTTAGAGCAGCAACACTGCCCGCGCGTCTCACGCACGTCACCAGCGCGTCTCAGCTGCGTCTCTTCTAGCGAATAGAGGTCTCGCCTATTTTTGACTAGTGCCGCGCGCGTCTCACAGCAACAACAGACAGTGAAAGTGATCTATTGACAGTATATTGACATCATATCAGCTACATTACTACAGTTTCGATGTCTATCTGTAGAATATGTTACAGAGATGAAAAAAAGTAAAGACTTATTTTTAAATCAACACTTCCTGCTTTAATTTCAAAATAAAAGCACTCGAGCGTTTTTTCTGTGGATAGAGTTCCTCCATTTGTTAACACGAGGCTTTTATTCTGAAATATGTGCCGGACAGTGTTCTAGAACATGCAGTGACTTGGGGAGCTCCATGAATGAATATAGTACGGAGTTTTAATTGTGGATTATTACCATTATTTACAAATTACCACACATTTCTTAACCTTTCTCTGTCTAAAATAAATATAAATGTTTTAAAAATATTTATAATGAAATGAAATGGCCATTAAAAGGCCAACTCTATGTAGAAAGAAAGGGCTGACAGCAGCAGCTGCAGCAGCAGAAAGGCAGCAGACACGCAGTTGACACACAGCTGGTGTGAACACCTGACGCGTGAATCACGCAGCCGCCACGCGCTCCTGACGTTCCCTGTGTCAGCATTTTGATTGCTGCCAGGAATTACATTTTTATCAAAACAATAAGATGATGTTTACACTGACGCCAATGTATTCTCTCCAATATCAGCTCCCAGAAAAACTTCAGCTTGATTGAGGACTAAAACTTGCCTGCTGCAACTCACGGTACTTAGCTGTGGTTATACAAACCTTGATGAGTACAGTGTGGTTAAACTGAAGCAACAAAAACATGAGTTAGTGGAAGATGGTGTGAAACGAAGAGTTAGACTGGACATAAACCATGTGCTTTGCATGCCCAACCATCCGTCCTGACCTCATCCCTGCGACTGTAGAACTACATCACAGCTCTGTAGCGGAGCAAAACATGCAGTGAACTTTATTGGGGGAGCTATTCTGTTTCCTTCAAGTATGAGCCAAAGCAAATGAATTGTACTTAAAGGTCCCATATTGTAACAAGTGAGCTTTCCATGTTTTTTATATTATAAAATAGGTTAAAGTGATATATAAATACAGTGAAAGTATCAAAACACTCAATCCATGGAGAAATACACACAGCCCGTATTCAGAAATTGTGCGTTTGAGACAAGCCGTTAGGATTTCTGTCCATTTGCGATGTCACAAATCTACAATATTTAGACCATTTCACAGTTTCAAACATAAACATACTAAATGTGTCCCAGTTCCTGTTGCAGTGTATGTGAATGACATCAGCTGACAGGATGTAAACATGGACCCAAGCTGTTTCCTAGCAATGCAATTCCGCTGACATTTCGTTGAAATGCGCTAAAACGGAGCGTTTCAGACAGAGCATGAATACGGGTATATTCAGACAGACAGTATGAGAAAAATAATGTGTTTTTTGAACATTAAAGCATGTAAACATGTTCTAGTAGAAACCCAAAATACAAGCACGAACCTGAAAATGAGCACGATATGGGACCTTTAAATAGAATCCATTGGAGACAGAGCTGTTTACCAGGGCTATTAGTCGACTAATCGGTCGTTTTGGTCTCAGTCCACTAAGATTTCTTTAGTCGATTAGACATTTTTATACTTTTTTCACGCTGAATGACTTATTTCCAAGAAACTTATTAAACACAAGATTTATTGTGTGATTCTTTGTGATGAAACTCAGTTTTACAGTTTTAGATCTGTTAATTAAATCAACTAATCGATAAGTCGACAAAATCATATGAGCGTTAGTCGACAAAGAATGTCTTTGGTGGAGGACAGCCCTTGCTATTTCCTGTGCCTCTGAAACTTAACATGTCTTCCTGCAGGAGAAACACCCTCAGCCTGGCCAGCCTTACGCAGGGCTTCGGCTCTGTGCTTATCTGCCTGACAACCGCGAGGGTCGGAGGATTCTCAAGCTACTGGAGAAGGCCTTCAACCAGCAGCTCCTGTTTACTGTTGCCACCAACGCAAATGGAGAGGACACGGTCGCTACAGCGTCCATTCCCCTAAAAGCACAACCGGACGGAGCGTGAGTAAATATTAGAACCACAGTCTTCCAATGCCCAATATTATGTAAATCAAATGTGATATAAAAACTAGAAATTGATGATTGACCAATTGAGATGGTCTGAAAAGGAGTTACCTTCGTGTCAATGGTGGAACTAAGTGCCTCGGGCACTCAAAAAACGGGGAATTAAAAGGGTTTTCTTTATCTGCATCTTTGAAATATGACATTATTGGATTGAAAGGTAAACCATTACTATTGGCTGAATAAGGCCAGGATCAGTTAACTACATCGTTTTAATCGGTTTTATTAATTTAAGAGCAGTCAGTCAGTTTGAGAGTGACAGCAGGTTCTATTCCTGTCTCTTCAGTTTTAATACTGAAGCTGCCCAGTAATATTCTCTGTATATATACAGTATAAAGTTTAATTATTCTACTTCTGCAGTGCACTTGTTTTGCCCTTAATGTAATAAAGTAATTGTCTCTGTGTAATTTGTGTGCTTTCAGTGACGGCTACCCAGATGCTGACTACCTGAAGAATGTGAAGAAGCTACTGAGGGATAGAGGCATTGAATAACACACGACACACACTGCTTGATCGACAGATATGAAGGCAGAGACTTCAAATTAAAGTTTATCTCTGAATGACCAGAGAACCTGTGCTATAGATACACACATATATATAAATGACTAGAAAATGTCTTTTTTTAAAAATAGTATGGATGGTTGTTGTTGTCAGTGTGTGATCTTGAGTGTAATCTGTGTATTAATACATTATTTGAGTTCTAAGTTTTTTTAATTTATTATAACATGTACTCCAACTTTTGATGGTGTCTTGTGTCCCTTGTGTGAAGCAAAGATTTAATTGGATAACTACAGAAATTATAATAATAATAATTATAATAATATGAAGCAAATAATCACTAACCGATGTTTTTGAAAATACATGTTAAATTTGTAATTTGTTAACAGGATATGTTATATGTTAACAACTAAGCCATAAATAAATGACATGGAACTTTCAGTTATGCTGGTTTTGAGCATTACTCTACCTTTTGCACTACCATCATTCCCACTAAACCAAAGTCTCTCTCGGTATCCTGTATATATATACCTATGTATACTGTATGTATATAAGGATTAGTAGAAAACTAACTGTTTATATTGTTTTATTTAATTTTATTCTATTCTAATTTAAATATTTCTATATTATGTTGTGTTGTGTGTGTAGTATGAAGAGACTACAGTACAGTCCAACTAGCATTTCATTGTTGTGTGGTATGGACCCAAATGCAGCACAAACACTGGAAGGTAACGTCGATTATATCGTTTATTCACAGCGTACACGGGAACCAGGTCAAGCAGGTAAGTAAACTCACAATGCTGATTTAGTTGAAGGCTAGAAGCCTTGAGAGTCTTTCGGGGGGTGTACGGGGTCTCGACCCGGGTGGGCCGAACCGGAGTACCGGTGAAACCGGAGCTAGCGTGAGCCACGTGTGTCCACCAAACGAGTGCGGCAGCACAAACAAAGTCAATAGTCCACAGTGATCCACCGGGTATAACAGGCAGGGAAACTCACACTGCGATACCGTCGTCAGAAAAGCACCAAACAGCCCACAGGAGGAGCAGACAGAAACCAGGAACGCTGAGGCAGAAACTGTAACAGCAATGATGCAGATGGCCAACACAAACCCACAATTCTTTGCTGTCTGAATATTCTATTTAATAATAGTTTAAATAGTCATGCTGAACCACCAAAGTGGTATGACTGTCAGTCACATACCAGGTACAGGTGCAGAGATCATGAGGGCCACAAATAATTTGAGGTATTCATACAACATGCATTATAAAGTTCACTTACAAAATACGTGGGTCCAGCTCAAGATCGGCAACGTGGTTGTGCACCTCTGGTTTTCCTGTTGCCCCGGCTCTCCTCCGTCAGCATGGCCTTGATTCTACATGTATCCAACTTCACCTCTAACAGACCAGTGGAAGAGAGACATGACATCAACCGGCGATGCAGATTGTCAAAATGGACTGTAGCACTAGTAGTTAATTGCAGCATTCAAAGAATTTAAGAAAACAAACATAGAAGCATTCTAGGCGCAGGTCCAGATCATTTAAAGGTGAACCAGTGGCCTCTTGGTGTGGTGTCTCTATTCCCCCAGGCAAATGGATCATTCAGGTGAGCAGTGAAGAACACAGTGACGTATTGCTGGACTTCTTCTGTCTTGGAAAGTGGTTGGGGCTTCAGCGTTGGTGCGAGGAAAGGAGGTTACATCCCTTGTCCTGTTCCTTTTTACAGTGTTTGATGGATAGAGGGCTATCTCATGCCACTGTTAAAGTGTATGCAGCAGCCATTTATTCCTGGCACAAGGGTTTTGGCGACAGACCAGTCTTTGGTCTGTGGTTTCTGCAGGGGGTCAGGAGGCAACGGCCAGTGATGCGCGCCTCCTCCCCGCAGTGGGAACTGCCATTGGTGCTCGAGGCGTTGGTGAAGGACCCCTTTCAGCCTCTAGAGCGTTCTTCTTTGAAGTCGCTGTCATTCAAGACAGCTTTGCTGCTTGCGTTAGCCTCAGAACTAAGAAAGAGGCGGTGTGTCCCAGTTGCTTGTTGTCGTGGTGACCGCAGCAGGGCTACTCTCAGACCGAACCTCTCCTTTGTTCCCTAGAACTTGAGGAGTTCATTGAGGTCAAGGGTCATACATCTGGATGTCCTCCACCACATGACGCAAGATCGCATCTGCTATTCCTGGTTCATGCGTTGGATGTTGAATGCACGGCTCCCCCTCAGGCTCAGTGGGGTGAGTGTCGAGGACGTATGTGCGGCGGCATAATGGTTGACGCCTTGCCCGTTCATACGGTTCTATCTCTTGGACATGTCGGACTTCTTTTCAGGGTCGGTGCTTGCTGGAACAACACAGAACTGGTGAAAAGGGTGGGGTGTGTGTGTCAGTTGGGTTGCACCTGACCCCCCCTCTGGGCATGATACACATATACATGTTCCCTTGCTCTTTGATGACCTGGAGAATGTGGTGTGCAGGGTGTCTACTGTTGTCTTTTTGACCCCTGCAGTGTTAGACCATGTCTTTACCCAGATCAGTTGTGTACTGTCTGGGTTGGTTAGAGCCCCCTATTCTCCGCTGCTGCGGCCTAGATTATAAAGAAGTAGATGGTCTGCGGTGTCTAAACCTTAGCCGGTCTGGATCAGTGTGTTTACGTCAATGTGGTGCCGCGGTTGTAACCATAGTTACCTCTACCAAAGAGGCTTGCCGCTCTTGCACCGCTCGCTGAAGAGGGCATGGGATAGCTGGCATAGTATAACCCATAGAGTCCAGTAGAGGGCTCCGCTTGTGCTTATAGAACTAGGGTTACACTACCGTAACCTTTGTTTTAGCTGGCCGTGATGTGAATGTTGTCCATGCAGCAAAGAATAGATGAAAATGTTTAGATATGAAAATAAAGCACCGTGAAGCAACAAGGGAACCTTTGTTACCAATACATACTCCCTCGATCTACTCAGTCTGTTCAGAATTTAGTAGAAAGGCCTTCTCCTACTCTGCCCCCCTGACCTACAACACGCTACAGTAGGAGTTGAAGCTGTCCAGTATGATTCCTTTAGGAGATTTTAAACTTCTTTTAAGAAATCTGGAGAGAGCGTCTTTGGAGGTTTGCTCTTGTACATAGTTTTAAACTACTACTTTGGTACTTTTACTTTATTTTAGGAATAGGTTTTTCTTAAACCAAAGTCCGGTGTGCTAAGGATCTCATCGCTGCTTTTTGCAGAGGATGTGGTCCAGCATTCACTGGATCGGTTCACAGCCGAGTGTGAAGCAGTTGGGATGAGGAACAGCACCTCTAAATCTGAGGCCATGGTTCTCAGCAGGAAACCAGTGGATTGCGTACTCCGGGTAGGGAATGAGTCCCTTACCCCAAGTGAAGGAGTTCAAGTACCTCGGGGTCTTGTTTGCGAGTGAGGGGACTATGGAACGTGAGATTGGCCGGAGAATCGGAGCAGCAAGGGGTGGTATTGCATTCGCTTTACCACACTGTTGTGACGAAAAGAGAGCTGAGCCGGAAGGCAAAGCTCTCGGTCTACCGGTCAGTCTTCGTTCCTACTCTCACCTATGGTCATGAGGGCTGGGTCATGACCGAAAGAAGTAGATCACGGGTACAAGCGGCCGAAATGGGTTTTCTCAGGAGGGTGGCTGGCGTCTCCCTTAGAGATAGGGTGAGAAGCTCAGTCATCCGTGAGGGACTCGGAGTAGAGCTGCTGCTCCTTTGCATTGAAAGGAGCCAGCTGAGGTGGTTCGGGCATCTAGTAAGGCATCTAGTAAGGGCGCCTCCCTAGGGAGGTGTTCCAGCCACGACCAGCTGGGAGGAGGCCACGGGGAAGACTCAGGACTAGGTGAAGAGATTATATCTCCACACTGGCCTGGGAACGCCTCGGGATCCCCCAGTCAGAGCTGGTTGATGTGGCCCGGGAAAGGGAAGTTTGGGGTCCCCTGCTGGAGCTGTTGTCCCCGCGACCCGACCCGGATAAGCGGTTGAAGATGAGTAAACCTAAGTGAGTGGTTTTGTTGCCCTCTGTTGGTAATGCGTGTAATATTCACGCCTCTGTGAGGAAAAACGCGACACTGACACGCTATCCTCTGGTGGAAAGTCTTGTCTGTTACACGCGTTGGCGTGATATTGGGTTGTGCAACGAGAGAGCTGAAAGCTTAGGTAAATTTATTGCGCCCAAAAAAAAATTGTCAAAAACATTGAAACCATTTATTGTGACATATCACATACATGATCTTGTGATATTGCTCATTGCCTAATTACGTGCTATGATACTATGTTATTGTCTTTATTTTCGGAGAAATATCACATTGTGATTTACTCTATGATTGTCACCCTGATGTCACCCTGTGCAGTCACAGTTTTCCACAGGACTTGATCATAATATTTGTTAATCTCAACGTTGATCTTCCCCACAGATCCCTCCAATGTGCGGTTCAGACACATTAGAGAATAAGAGAAGTTCCACTGAACAACAGTAAAGAGTTGGTGGGAAGAACTCTGCCGTTTATTGGTCTTATTTTTCTCTTCTTCCTTTATGCCCTACCTAAAGCCTTGCCGCTCCCTTATTGGTCCATATTGCCAAGTGTGAACTTTCACAGTTTAATGCAGGCCTGATGTTCTCTTCAAACTGAATTACAGCCAGGTCCTTGCACTCACAATAAAGTATAATCTCATTTGGGAGGCCTCTGTCATCCAGGAGCCTCTTAAACCACTTTCTCCTGGACGCTCACACACATACTCATCTGTCCACCACTGGCAGGTCACACAGTCTGTCAAATCTGTCAACACACACACACACACACACACACACACACACACACACACACACACACACAACGATGTAGTATTGTTTGTAGCTCCAGGGGCAGCTGTATAACCAATCCCAGTGTATTGAGCTGAGGGAAGAGGAGGCTCACCATTCTTTATTTGCTATGTCAAAATTGTTCGGTTGTGCAAAAAAAGTATAATCCTTTCCTTTGCATATTTCCTCCCAGTCAGCTTTGAAAACAGATATCGAGTGAGATTTAAGTTGTGAAGTTCAGCCAAAGAAACACTACATAGATATTTTTATGTATCGGCGTTTCTCCTTCCTCCTCTGTCATCACCGTCCTTTTTGTTAGTGGTGATAAATGGTCCACAGCGGTGTTTCATTAAGCTCTTTAATTTGGCCCTCAATTAGAGTCCATCCCTTTTGGGAGACAAAGCAGATTGTGTGCCTGGTAATTACAAGACTTGAGGATGTCCAAGATGGATGTAATATGTATATATATTATGGCATGCCATTCAGGAAATTATTATATACAGTATATAACGTGAAATTTGAGAATATTGAATGAGATCCGGAATATATGGAATGAAACTCTGAGAATATGGAATGAAATCCTGAATATATGGAATGAAATCCTGAAAACATGAAATGAAATCCTGAATATATGGAATGAAATCCTGAATATATGGAATGAAATCCTGAATATATGGAATGGAATCCTGAATATATGGAATGAAACTCTGTTTTAGATCATTATCCGTACAGATCTTGGTGCTGCTCGACGTGTGTGACACCATGAGCGAGTCAGCACGACATCAAGTATAAGCAATCCTAAGTAATGAGGAGATAATTAACACCCTGGTGAATGTGTGTACCACGGGCCAAAATAATACTGGTAAACATATTTAACACCGTTCTATAGATGAAGAGTGTATTCACATTCAATATATTCAGGATTTCATTCCATATTCTCACATTTCATTCCATATATTCAGTATTTCATTCAATATTCTAAAATTTCACATTATATATATATAATAATTTCGTGAACGGAATGCCATATGTATATAATTGGTGAAACCACTCTGTGTTTTTGATATCTAAAAAATCTCTGGAATACGATGAAGGGATTCCAAAGGCCGTAGACCTTTAGAGGGGCAGTCTTTCAAAGAGTCACCATAATGCTTCCTTTACATTCATCCTCTCACCCTTTATCCTTCAATAAGCAGCCCTTTCCAGCGCTGCACACTCACTCATCACAATGCTATCAGAGTCCAGGCCACAGCCGCGGCCAGACACTCACCTTCCCCTGTGCTCTCACTTTATCCCTTCACAAAGACTCAACAATGACCTATGTAGACATATTGTACAGTGAGGTTAGTCCCAGCCATGCTAAGTGGAGTTGTGTGTGTGTGTGTGTGTGTGTGTGTGGTGCGCTACCAGATCTTCAGTTATGTGATAGGATCTTCATCCTCTTTCCTTTTCTGCTCAAGAATTCTCACCGCTAAAGATGGAGAAGTGCGATAGCATATATGAGAATGTCCTAATATCTGCCCCTCTCTCCGTCGTCTGCTCAGTATTCAGAGATTAGTGAAGGGGTTTTCAAATGCTGATTCCCTGTGGACACAACCATTCATGGGGTGGGTGAAGGAGATGCATTCGATCCGATTTGGTCTGATGGGAGGGCTTGGGAGGTCTCCAAATGCGGAGGACATTGGAGGACTTGCGTCCCTGTCTGCGAGTGGAGCGAGGTCGCCTGTCTGGGTCGTCAAAAAACAGTTGTTTTCTGTTCAGGTAATACCTGATTGATGAAAGTTTACTCATAGAACATGAGTAAACTTTCGACGACGTTCCGTGAATGAAGTGAATACAGTCATATTCAGGCAGACAGCATGAGGAAAATAAAGGCTTTTTTTTAACATTACAGCATGAAAACATATAGTACCTTTAAAAAAATGAAGGGAACCGTCATTTTGATGCTTGGGCTACATTATTGGCGTTACCTAGCGTCTGCGTCGGAAAATTCTCCCACGTCTGCGAACAGCGAAGGATTGTCAAAAAATACACAGGCTTTGTCCGAAATTGCATCAATGCTCTACATACTCAATAGGTGTACGATAGTACGATAGTAAGTTCAACATACCTTTGTGCGAATAAAAAGTAGTATCTATCTTTTTTCGGACACACTGAGAAGTAATTTACATTAATTCCCCCTTGCCAGTTGGAGGCACATAACCATGGTAACCGATGCCAACCTCATGTGATCAAAACGAAGGTTTGAAAGATGCAAAGTCTGAATTAATTTAAAATATTTATTAAACTGAGGAAAGTGAAATCTTATATTTACAGTTAAATTGAAGTGTTATTTATGTTATAGCTGTCTGTTATGAATGTTGTCTTCACTACCGCATTGCATTGTGGGATATTTATGCCACCGTAATGTTCAGCGTTGATTACTGTAATATCTCACCTGAAATAGTATGCAATTCGCGTACTTTTGTTTTTATACTAAGGTTTCGGACCTACTTAAAGGGACTGTTTGTAACTTTTTTCACGTATAAATCTACCGGGTCGGTTTACCATGCACGCTCGCATATGCGCTCTCGCGTGTGGCTACGCTGTTCAGACCGCCTGCTTGCCTTCACTCACACACCGCGCGCGCGTTCTCGCTCCACCTCACGTGTGTGCGCGCACACTACACACTGCAGAAGACTTCGTAGCTCTGAGAATATCTAGTGAATGTACCGTTGACGTTTGTGCAGAAATAACTGCTGCAGCTCCTCCAGACCAACAGAAGTTTTCCTTGTCTTTTGAAGTGACGGGGCTCCGCAGAGAGAAACGTTATCGTCTCCGACCGGGTGCCGGTGTCTGCGGGCGCAGTCGGAGACGATAACGTTTCTTTTCCTGCTTCAGCCCCGGAGGCTGAAGTAGGAAAAGCCAACACTAGGATCAGCAGTGATTCATGGAGAGACCTTCGTCTGGTCAGCTATAACATTACTGCCAAGCAGGTGAAATATAGAGTGATATTGTGGTTTTAGCTGACGTGTCTCGCCTCACAGTTTTGAGCAATGCTCGTTCATGTCTATGTAGTTCGAGCAAGCGCGAACCCGACGCTGACTTTCGTTGACTTAACGGCCACAGGTGTCGCTGTTAACAAGCATTTCTGATTCTTACAAACAGTCCCTTTAAATATCTCACATACTGTTTTAGCGTACTAAATAGCATGTTAGTATGGAATTTTTGAGCTTAATGCTTAATGCATTAATGCTTACCCTTCATGTTCATGAATACTACTATGATAATGGTAATTAAAAAAATCTAAATAAAGTAAAATATACTATCTAAAAAAAAAACACTGAGGCAAATCAATAGCATTAATGCTTATTGCATAAATGCTATTGATTTGCCTTAGGC
Organism: Sebastes fasciatus; assembly: GCF_043250625.1. Lineage (NCBI taxonomy): Eukaryota > Metazoa > Chordata > Actinopteri > Perciformes > Sebastidae > Sebastes > Sebastes fasciatus. Next base: position 24,586,980 of record NC_133815.1, read on the forward strand.
CATCTACGGACAGGGAGGCCTTGCGAGGTCAGACATTGGAGGACTTGCGTCCCCATCCGCAGGCGGAGCGAGTTGCCTTGATGTTGCCATTGTCCATTGTCCATTTTGGTGGACATTCGAGGACTTGCGTCCCCTGCTGCGAGTGTAGCTAGCGCGTGGCATTGTCAAAAAACACTTGGTTTTTGATCCGTGATTGATGGGCGTAACGGGGGTTCTATAAGTAAACTTTCGATGACGTTCCGAGATGTCACTTATGATGTCACAGTTTATGTGACATCGTTTATGACATTACAATGGCAACATTCCATCATGTCACTCATGATGTCACAATTTATGTGACATTATTTATGACATCACAATGGAAACATTCCATGATGTCACTGATGATGTCACAGGAGAGTTAGTTTAATTTGATTGTCAAGACTTTCTGGCAATTGTAGTGTCCCATGTGTCTACTGCTACTCTGTCAATCTCTGTGCGAAAACCTTGACTTCATTGGAGGAACTATGACTACTACTATGTTGATGTTAATTTGAAAAAACTAAATACGGTCAAATCTATTTAACTGTTCTATGCCTTGAAGGTCCCATATTATAAAAAGCGAGATGTTCAGGTATTTTTTTATTATAAAGCAGGTTTAAGTGCTATATAAATAATATGAAAGAAGTAGAATACTCAATCCACAGAGAAATACACACAGCCCGTATTCACAAACTGTGCCTTTAAACGAGCCATCAGGATTACTGTACATTTGTGATGTCACAAATCTACGATATATAGAACTTGTAAACGTAAATGTGTCCCAGTTTATGTCCAGTTGCAGTTTATGTGAATGACATCAGCTGACAGAAAGTGAACATGGAACTAAACTGTTGCCTAGCAACAAAATTCTGTTGCATTTCCATTGAAATGCACTAAAAGACAGAGGGTGAATACAGGCATATTCAGGCGTACAGCATGAGGAAAATAAAGGCTTTTTTTTAACATAACAGTATGTAAACATACGGGACCTTTAAAAAAATTCAGGGCACTGTCATTTTGATGATTGGGCTACATGTTTATTGGCATTGCCTAGCGTCTGCATCGGACAATTCTATGGTAAGCTGTTTTAACATTTAATAGCTAAGCTTGACTATCTGGAATTAACATTAGAGATATCCACAATTGCGTTTTGATTACTCGTAATGACATTAGAGCGAAATAGAATGCTTTCATATAGCGGCACAGAATATTACAAGTGCTGATCAAATGCTTTGATATAGAGCGGAATACAATAGCATCATATAGAGCGTAACAGAATGCTGTCATATAGAGCAGAATAGACATTCCTGTGACTTCATCATTAATGATCTCACAAAGGCAACATTCCATGATCTCACCGACGAAGTCAGTCTATGTGACGTCATCATTTATGATGTCACAGAGGCAACATTCTATGATGTCAATGACAATGTTGCAGTTTATGTAGCATTATCATTTATGAGGTCACAGAGGCAACATTCCATGATCTCACTGACGATGTTACAGGAATGTTAGTTTAGTCTGAATGACAGAAATCATTGTCTTCATCAGAGGAATTAAGACTCCTACTATGTTAGATAGATAGATAGATAGATAGATAGATATACTTTATTGTCATTGTCATTGAAAACAACGACAACAACAGCTCTTTGCTTTGAAAAACAAACATTAAAACATTCAGTCACAAGTAGAACAATAAATAAGTGGATCATCATAAAGTGAAAATTATGGTTCAGCAGCTGGTGTCCTCAGCCTTTGGGTCGGGGGGGGTTCTACACACTTGACAGCCTGTGGGTAAAAGCTGTTTCGTAGTCTGTTTGTGTGTGTTTTAATTGTCCTGTATCTCCTTCCGGAGGGAAGGGGAGCAAACAATACATGTCCAGGGTAGGTGGGGTCTTTGGAAATACAGCTGGCTTTCTTACAGAGCCGATAGGTCACTGAGGGGGGGTAATGTGGTCCCAATCACTTTTTCCGCCATCCTCACCACCCGCTGCAGGTCCCTCCTGTTCTCCACTGTGCAGCTAGCAAACCACACAGTGCAGCAGTAGGTCAGGAGGCTCTCAATGGTTGCCCTATAGAAGTTGATCAGCAGGTGTTGAGGAAGTTGAGCCTGTTTCAGCTTCCGGAGGAAGTAGAGTCTCTGCTGGGCCTTCCCCACCTGATGAGAGATGTTTTTGGACCAGGTGAGGTCTGACGAAATGTGGACTCCGAGGTACGTGAAGCAGTCCACCCTTTCCACCTCCTCTCCACGTACGCAGAGGGCAGAGTGCTCCTCCCGTCTTGCTCTCCTGAAGTCTATTATCATTTCTTTTGCTTTTGTTGTGTTTAAATCCATGTTGTTATGGAACACCATTGTGTCAGATGTTGGATCTCCTCCCTGTAGGCTGTCTCGTTGTTGGTTATCAGTCCTACTACAGCAGTGTCGTCTGCAAATTTGACCATGGTGTTGGTGGGGTGAATAGTTGAGCAGTCATATGTGAAGAGGGAGTAGAGAAAAGGACTGAGGACTCACCCCTGTGGTGTTCCAGTGCTCAGGTTCAGAGTGGCCGAGGTGTGGTCCCCCATCCTGACACACTGGGGTCTGTTCCTGAGGAAGTCCAGCACCCATGTGCTCAGTGAACTGCCTAAGCCCAAGTTGCTCAATTTTTGAACCAGTTTGTGTGGAATTATTGTGTTGAAAGCAGAACTGAAATCAACAAACAGCATCCTTACATATGTGTTGTTGTGATCCAGGTGTGTAAGGGCTGCGTGAAGAGCTGTTGTGATTGCATCATCCGTCGATCTGTTTGTCCGATAAGCGAACTGGTGTTGGTCAAGATCGGCAGGGATGACAGTTTTAATGTGGGACAGAACTAGTCTCTCGAAACATTTTGTGATTATGGGGGTTAGAGCAACTGGCCGGTAGTCATTCAGGCAGTTCACTTTGGTTTTCTTGGGTACAGGGACGATGGTGGTTTCCTTAAGGCATGTGGGAACAACAGACTGTTCAAGCGAGAGGTTGAAGATGGTTGTAAATACCCCTGTTAGCTGGTCTGCACAGGCCTTAATGATTCGTCCGGAGACCCCATCCGGTCCTGACGCTTTCCTGATGTTGACTCGGCGCAGGACGGATTTGACCTGGTGGTGTTGGAGCTTTATCGGTTGGTCCTTCTCAGGTAGTGCAGGCTGGATGTTGGTTTCCTTGTTTTCCCGGTCGAACCGAGCGAAGAAGTGATTCAGGGTATCAGGAAGAGTGTTGTCTGTGGGACTTGAGGCTGTATAGTTGTTTTTGTAGCCAGTGATGGTTTTTATCCCCTGCCACATGCTCTTGGAGTCGTTGTTCTGAAAGTGCTCCTCTATGCGCTTCTTTATATCTGCGTTTGGCCTCCCTGATCACCCTCCTCAGTCTCTTTTGCGCCTCTTTGTATTCCTGCGAGGTCCCAGATTTAAAGGCAGAGTCCCGTGCTCTGAGCAGGGTCCGCACCTCGCCGTTGAGCCACGGTTTCTGATTCGGAAAGACTTTGATGGTTTTTGTCCCAACCACACCTTCAGCACAAAAGTTTATGTAGGAGAGGACAGCCATTGTGTGTCCCTCCAGATCTATCTCCTCAGCAAATATATCCCAGTCTGTGGTATCAAAACAGTCCTGTAGAGCTGAGGTGGCTTCCTCAGTCCACCCCTGAACTGTTTTAAAGGATGGTTTGTTGGATGGATGTTGAAGTTAATTTAAAAAAAAGACTAAATAGAGTAAAACTTATGTAAGTGTTGTACGACCTAAAAAAAAAGAAAGGGAAATGCTATTTAATACCTACCCTGCACTTTTATTGGCGTTGCCTTGCGTCTGCGTCCGGCAACCCCCCGTCTGCTGACAGTGGAGGACTTGAAAGTTCTCCGTCTGCGGACAGTGGAGGGCTTGCGAGGTCTCCGCTTGCGGCGGACATTGGAGGACTTGCGTCCCTGTCTGCGAGCATAGCGAGTCGCCTGCCTGCGTGTGCGTGGCATCGTCAAAAAACAGTTGTTTTCTGTTCAGGTAATACCTGATTGATGGGCGTCAAGGGGGTTACGCCCGAAAGTTTATTATAGAACAAAAGTAAGCTTTCGACGTGGTTTTGTGAATGAAATGAATACAGTCATATTCAGGCAGACAGCATGAGGTAAATAAAGGCTTTTTTTTTAACATTACAGCATGAAAACATATGGGATCTTTAGAAAAAATTAAGGGCACTGTCATTTTGATACTTGGGCTACATGTTTTTTGGCATTGCCTAGCGTCTGCTTCGGAAAATTCTCCCACATCTGTAGACATCGAAGGATTGTCAAAATATACACAGGCTTTGTCCGAAATTGCATCAATGCTCTACATACTCAATGGGTGTACGATAGTAGGATAGTAAGTGCAACATAAATTTGTGCGAATAAACAGTAGTGTCTATCTTTTTTCGGACACACTGAGAAGTAATTTACATCATTAATTCCCCCTTGCCGGTTGGAGACGTATAACCATGGTAACGGATGCCAACCTCATGTGACCAAAACAACGGTTTGTGAGATGCAAAGTCTGAATTAATTTAAAATATTTATTAAACCGAGGAAAGGGAAATCTTATATTTACAGCTAAATTGAAGTGTTATTGATGTTACAGAGCTGTCTGTCGACGTCTATTATGAACGTTGTCTTCAACAACCGCATTGCATTGTGGGATATTTATGCCACCGTAATGTTCAGCGTTGCATACTGTAATATTTTACCGGAAATAGTATGCAATTTGCGTACTATTGGTTTTATACTAAGGTGTCGGACCTACTAAAATATCTCACATACTGTTTTAGCGTACTAAATAGCATGTTGGTATGGAATTTTGGACACAACCACAAACTGTGATTTCACTGATGAGGTCACAGTTAATGTGACATGATCATTTATGATGTCACAGAAGCATCATTCCATGATGTCACTGATGATGTCACCGGGATGTTTGTTTAGTCTGAATGACAGAGATCATTGACTTCATCAGAGGAACTATGAATACTACTATGTGAATGTTAATTAAAAAAATATAAATACAGTAAAATATACTACCTAAAAAAAAACGCTAAGGCAAATGAAAAGCATTGATGCTTAATGCATTAATGCTTACCGTTCATGTTCATGAATACTACTATGTGAATGTTAATTAAAAAAATCTAAATAAAGCAAAATATACTACCTAAAAAAAAACACTAACACAAACCAGAAGCATTAATGCTAGATGCATTAATGCTTACGCTTCATGTTTTTTAATGGCGTTGCCTAGCGTCTGCGTCGGGCAACCCTCCGTCTGCGGTACCTCCGTCTGCGGACACCGGTGGTCTTGCGAGGTCTCCGCCTTCGGCTGGAGGACCTGCGTCCCCGTCTTCTGGCCCTTCTGCGTGCGCGTGGCATTGTCAAAAAACACTTGGTTTTTGATCCGTGATTGATGGGCGTAACGGGGGTTCTATAAGTAAACTTTCGACGACGTTCCGTGATGTCACTTGTGATGTCACAGTTTATGTGACATCATTTATGACATCACAATGGAAACATTCCACCATGTCACTAATGATGTCACAATGGCAACATTCCATGATGTCACTGATGATGTCAGAGGAGAGTTAGTTTAATCTGATTGTCAAGACTTTCTGGCAATTGTAGTGTCCCATGTGTCTACTACTACTCTGTCAATCTCTGTGAGAAATCCTTGACTTCATTGGAGGAACTATGACTACTACTATGTTGATGTTAATTTGAAAAAACTAAATACGGTCAAATTTATTTAACTGTTCTATGCCTTAAAGGTCCCATATTATAAAAAGTGAGATGTTCAGGTATTTTTTTCTTATAAAGCAGGTTTAAGTGCTATATAAATAATATGAAAGAAGTGAAATACTCAATCCACAGAGAAATACACACAGCCCGTATTCACAAACTGTGCCTTTAAACGAGCCATCGGGATTACTGTACATTTGTGATGTCACGAATCTACGATATGTAGAACATTTAAACGTAAATATGTCCCAGGTTATGTCCAGTTGCAGTTTATGTGAATGACATCAGCTGACAGAAAATAAAAATGGAACTAAACTGTTGCCTAGCAACAAAATTCTGTTGCAGTTCCATTGAAATGCACTAAAACGGAGCGTTTCAGACAGAGGGTGAATACAGGCATATTCAGGCAGACAGCATGAGGAAAATAAAGGTGTTTTTTTTTAACATTACAGTATGTAAACATATGGGACCTTTAGAAAAATGAAGGGCACTGTCATTTTGATGCTTAGGCTACATGTTTATTGGCATTGCCTAGCGTCTGCATCGGACAATTCTTTGGTAAGCTGTTTTAACATTTAAAGCTAAGCTTGACTATCTGGAATTAACATTAGAGATATCCACAATTGCGTTTTGATAGTCGTAATGACATTAGAGTGGAATAGAATGCTGTCATACAGCGGCACAGAATATCAAAAGTGCTGATCAAATGCTTTGATATAGAGCGGAATACAATAGCATCATATAGAGCGTAACAGAATGCTGTCATATAGAGAAGAATAGACATTCCTGTGACATCATCATTAATGATCTCACAAAGGCAACATTCTAGGATGTCAATGACAATGTTGCAGCTTATGTAGCATTATCATTTATGAGGTCACAGAGGCAACATTCCATGATCTCACTGACGATGTTACAGGAATGTTAGTTTAGTCTGAATGACAGAAATCATTGTCTTCATCAGAGGAACTATGACTCCTACTATGTTGATGTTAATTGAAAAAAAACAACTAAATAGAGTAGAACTTATGCAAGTGTTGTACGACCTAAAAAAAATAAGGGAAATGCTATTTAATGCTTACCCTGCATGTTTATTGGCGTTGCCTAGCGTCTGCGTCCGGCAACCCTCCGCCTGCGGACAGTGGAGGACTTGCGGCAGACATTCGAGGAATTGCGTCCCTGTCTGCGAGCTGAGCGAGTCGCCTGCCTGCGTGCGCGTGGCATCGTCAAAAAACAGTTGTTTTCTGTTCAGGTAATACCTGATTGATGGGCGTCACGGGGGTTACGCCCGAAAGTTTACTTATAGAACATAAGTAAACTTTCGACGACGTTCCGTGAATGAAGTGAATACAGTCATATTCAGGCAGACAGCATGAGGAAAATAAAGGCTTTTTTTAACATTACAGCATGTAAACATATGGGATCTTTAGAAAAAATTAAGGGCACCGTCATTTTGATACTTGGGCTACATGTTTTTTGGCATTGCCTAGCGTCTGCTTCGGAAAATTCTCCCACATCTGTCGACATCGAAGGATTGTCAAAATATACACAGGCTTTGTCCGAAATTGCATCAATGCTCTACATACTCAATGGGTGTACGATAGTAGGATAGTAAGTGCAACATAAATTTGTGCGAATAAACAGTAGTATCTATCTTTTTTCGGACACACTGAGAAGTAATTTACATCATTAATTCCCCCTTGCCGGTTGGAGACGTATAACCATGGTAACCGATGCCAACCTCATGTGACCAAAACAACGGTTTGTGAGATGCAAAGTCTGAATTAATTTAAAATATTTATTAAACCGAGGAAAGGGAAATCTTATATTTACAGCTAAATTGAAGTGTTATTGATGTTACAGAGCTGTCTGTCGACGTCTATTATGAACGTTGTCTTCAACAACCGCATTGCATTGTGGGATATTTATGCCACCGTAATGTTCAGCGTTGCATACTGTAATATTTTACCGGAAATAGTATGCAATTTGCGTACTATTGGTTTTATACTAAGGTGTCGGACCTACTAAAATATCTCACATACTGTTTTAGCGTACTAAATAGCATGTTGGTATGGAATTTTGGACACAACCACAAACTGTGATTTCACTGATGAGGTCACAGTTAATGTGACATGATAATTTATGATGTCACAGAAGCATCATTCCATGATGTCACTGATGATGTCACCGGGATGTTTGTTTAGTCTGAATGACAGAGATCATTGACTTCATCAGAGGAACTATGAATACTACTATGTGAATGTTAATTAAAAAAATATAAATACAGTACAATATACTACCTAAAAAAAAACGCTAAGGCAAATGAAAAGCATTGATGCTTAATGCATTAATGCTTACCGTTCATGTTCATGAATACTACTATGTGAATGTTAATTAAAAAAATCTAAATAAAGCAAAATATACTACCTAAAAAAAACCACTAACACAAACCAGAAGCATTAATGCTAGATGCATTAATGCTTACGCTTCATGTTTTTTAATGGCGTTGCCTAGCGTCTGCGTCGGGCAACCCTCCGTCTGCGGTACCTCCGTCTGCGGACACCGGTGGTCTTGCGAGGTCTCCGCCTTCGGCTGGAGGACCTGCGTCCCCGTCTTCTGGCCCTTCTGCGTGCGCGTGGCATTGTCAAAAAACACTTGGTTTTTGATCCGTGATTGATGGGCGTAACGGGGGTTCTATAAGTAAACTTTCGACGACGTTCCGTGATGTCACTTGTGATGTCACAGTTTATGTGACATCATTTATGACATCACAATGGAAACATTCCACCATGTCACTAATGATGTCACAGTTTATGTGACATCATTTATGACGTCACAATGGCAACATTCCATGATGTCACTGATGATGTCAGAGGAGAGTTAGTTTAATCTGATTGTCAAGACTTTCTGGCAATTGTAGTGTCCCATGTGTCTACTACTACTCTGTCAATCTCTGTGAGAAATCCTTGACTTCATTGGAGGAACTATGACTACTACTATGTTGATGTTAATTTGAAAAAACTAAATACGGTCAAATTTATTTAACTGTTCTATGCCTTAAAGGTCCCATATTATAAAAAGTGAGATGTTCAGGTATTTTTTTCTTATAAAGCAGGTTTAAGTGCTATATAAATAATATGAAAGAAGTGAAATACTCAATCCACAGAGAAATACACACAGCCCGTATTCACAAACTGTGCCTTTAAACGAGCCATCGGGATTACTGTACATTTGTGATGTCACGAATCTACGATATGTAGAACATTTAAACGTAAATATGTCCCAGGTTATGTCCAGTTGCAGTTTATGTGAATGACATCAGCTGACAGAAAATAAAAATGGAACTAAACTGTTGCCTAGCAACAAAATTCTGTTGCAGTTCCATTGAAATGCACTAAAACGGAGCGTTTCAGACAGAGGGTGAATACAGGCATATTCAGGCAGACAGCATGAGGAAAATAAAGGTGTTTTTTTTTAACATTACAGTATGTAAACATATGGGACCTTTAGAAAAATGAAGGGCACTGTCATTTTGATGCTTAGGCTACATGTTTATTGGCATTGCCTAGCGTCTGCATCGGACAATTCTTTGGTAAGCTGTTTTAACATTTAAAGCTAAGCTTGACTATCTGGAATTAACATTAGAGATATCCACAATTGCGTTTTGATAGTCGTAATGACATTAGGGTGGAATAGAATGCTGTCATACAGCGGCACAGAATATCAAAAGTGCTGATCAAATGCTTTGATATAGAGCGGAATACAATAGCATCATATAGAGCGTAACAGAATGCTGTCATATAGAGAAGAATAGACATTCCTGTGACATCATCATTAATGATCTCACAAAGGCAACATTCTAGGATGTCAATGACAATGTTGCAGCTTATGTAGCATTATCATTTATGAGGTCACAGAGGCAACATTCCATGATCTCACTGACGATGTTACAGGAATGTTAGTTTAGTCTGAATGACAGAAATCATTGTCTTCATCAGAGGAACTATGACTCCTACTATGTTGATGTTAATTGAAAAAAAACAACTAAATAGAGTAAAACTTATGCAAGTGTTGTACGACCTAAAAAAAATAAGGGAAATGCTATTTAATGCTTACCCTGCATGTTTATTGGCGTTGCCTAGCGTCTGCGTCCGGCAACCCTCCGTCTGCGGACAGTGGAGGACTTGCGGCAGACATTCGAGGAATTGCGTCCCTGTCTGCGAGCTGAGCGAGTCGCCTGCCTGCGTGCGCGTGGCATCGTCAAAAAACAGTTGTTTTCTGTTCAGGTAATACCTGATTGATGGGCGTCACGGGGGTTACGCCCGAAAGTTTACTTATAGAACATAAGTAAACTTTCGACGACGTTCCGTGAATGAAGTGAATACAGTCATATTCAGGCAGACAGCATGAGGAAAATAAAGGCTTTTTTTAACATTACAGCATGTAAACATATGGGATCTTTAGAAAAAATTAAGGGCACCGTCATTTTGATACTTGGGCTACATGTTTTTTGGCATTGCCTAGCGTCTGCTTCGGAAAATTCTCCCACATCTGTAGACATCGAAGGATTGTCAAAATATACACAGGCTTTGTCCGAAATTGCATCAATGCTCTACATACTCAATGGGTGTACGATAGTAGGATAGTAAGTGCAACATAAATTTGTGCGAATAAACAGTAGTATCTATCTTTTTTCGGACACACTGAGAAGTAATTTACATCATTAATTCCCCCTTGCCGGTTGGAGACGTATAACCATGGTAACCGATGCCAACCTCATGTGACCAAAACAACGGTTTGTGAGATGCAAAGTCTGAATTAATTTAAAATATTTATTAAACCGAGGAAAGGGAAATCTTATATTTACAGCTAAATTGAAGTGTTATTGATGTTACAGAGCTGTCTGTCGACGTCTATTATGAACGTTGTCTTCAACAACCGCATTGCATTGTGGGATATTTATGCCACCGTAATGTTCAGCGTTGCATACTGTAATATTTTACCGGAAATAGTATGCAATTTGCGTACTATTGGTTTTATACTAAGGTGTCGGACCTACTAAAATATCTCACATACTGTTTTAGCGTACTAAATAGCATGTTAGTATGGAATTTTGGACACAACCACAAACTGTGATTTCACTGATGAGGTCACAGTTAATGTGACATGATAATTTATGATGTCACAGAAGCATCATTCCATGATGTCACTGATGATGTCACCGGGATGTTTGTTTAGTCTGAATGACAGAGATCATTGACTTCATCAGAGGAACTATGAATACTACTATGTGAATGTTAATTAAAAAAATATAAATACAGTAAAATATACTACCTAAAAAAAACCGCTAAGGCAAATGAAAAGCATTGATGCTTAATGCATTAATGCTTACCGTTCATGTTCATGAATACTACTATGTGAATGTTAATTAAAAAAATCTAAATAAATCAATATATACTACCTAAAAAAAAACACTAACACAAACCAGAAGCATTAATGCTAGATGCATTAATGCTTACGCTTCATGTTTTTTAATGGCGTTGCCTAGCGTCTGCGTCGGGCAACCCTCCGTCTGCGGTACCTCCGTCTGCGGACACCGGTGGTCTTGCGAGGTCTCCGCCTTCGGCTGGAGGACCTGCGTCCCCGTCTTCTGGCCCTTCTGCGTGCGCGTGGCATTGTCAAAAAACACTTGGTTTTTGATCCGTGATTGATGGGCGTAACGGGGGTTCTATAAGTAAACTTTCGACGACGTTCCGTGATGTCACTTGTGATGTCACAGTTTATGTGACATCATTTATGACATCACAATGGAAACATTCCACCATGTCACTAATGATGTCACAGTTTATGTGACATCATTTATGACGTCACAATGGCAACATTCCATGATGTCACTGATGATGTCAGAGGAGAGTTAGTTTAATCTGATTGTCAAGACTTTCTGGCAATTGTAGTGTCCCATGTGTCTACTACTACTCTGTCAATCTCTGTGAGAAATCCTTGACTTCATTGGAGGAACTATGACTACTACTATGTTGATGTTAATTTGAAAAAACTAAATACGGTCAAATTTATTTAACTGTTCTATGCCTTAAAGGTCCCATATTATAAAAAGTGAGATGTTCAGGTATTTTTTTCTTATAAAGCAGGTTTAAGTGCTATATAAATAATATGAAAGAAGTGAAATACTCAATCCACAGAGAAATACACACAGCCCGTATTCACAAACTGTGCCTTTAAACGAGCCATCGGGATTACTGTACATTTGTGATGTCACGAATCTACGATATGTAGAACATTTAAACGTAAATATGTCCCAGGTTATGTCCAGTTGCAGTTTATGTGAATGACATCAGCTGACAGAAAATAAAAATGGAACTAAACTGTTGCCTAGCAACAAAATTCTGTTGCAGTTCCATTGAAATGCACTAAAACGGAGCGTTTCAGACAGAGGGTGAATACAGGCATATTCAGGCAGACAGCATGAGGAAAATAAAGGTGTTTTTTTTTAACATTACAGTATGTAAACATATGGGACCTTTAGAAAAATGAAGGGCACTGTCATTTTGATGCTTAGGCTACATGTTTATTGGCATTGCCTAGCGTCTGCATCGGACAATTCTTTGGTAAGCTGTTTTAACATTTAAAGCTAAGCTTGACTATCTGGAATTAACATTAGAGATATCCACAATTGCGTTTTGATAGTCGTAATGACATTAGGGTGGAATAGAATGCTGTCATACAGCGGCACAGAATATCAAAAGTGCTGATCAAATGCTTTGATATAGAGCGGAATACAATAGCATCATATAGAGCGTAACAGAATGCTGTCATATAGAGAAGAATAGACATTCCTGTGACATCATCATTAATGATCTCACAAAGGCAACATTCTAGGATGTCAATGACAATGTTGCAGCTTATGTAGCATTATCATTTATGAGGTCACAGAGGCAACATTCCATGATCTCACTGACGATGTTACAGGAATGTTAGTTTAGTCTGAATGACAGAAATCATTGTCTTCATCAGAGGAACTATGACTCCTACTATGTTGATGTTAATTGAAAAAAAACAACTAAATAGAGTAAAACTTATGCAAGTGTTGTACGACCTAAAAAAAATAAGGGAAATGCTATTTAATGCTTACCCTGCATGTTTATTGGCGTTGCCTAGCGTCTGCGTCCGGCAACCCTCCGTCTGCGGACAGTGGAGGACTTGCGGCAGACATTCGAGGAATTGCGTCCCTGTCTGCGAGCTGAGCGAGTCGCCTGCCTGCGTGCGCGTGGCATCGTCAAAAAACAGTTGTTTTCTGTTCAGGTAATACCTGATTGATGGGCGTCACGGGGGTTACGCCCGAAAGTTTACTTATAGAACATAAGTAAACTTTCGACGACGTTCCGTGAATGAAGTGAATACAGTCATATTCAGGCAGACAGCATGAGGAAAATAAAGGCTTTTTTTAACATTACAGCATGTAAACATATGGGATCTTTAGAAAAAATTAAGGGCACCGTCATTTTGATACTTGGGCTACATGTTTTTTGGCATTGCCTAGCGTCTGCTTCGGAAAATTCTCCCACATCTGTAGACATCGAAGGATTGTCAAAATATACACAGGCTTTGTCCGAAATTGCATCAATGCTCTACATACTCAATGGGTGTACGATAGTAGGATAGTAAGTGCAACATAAATTTGTGCGAATAAACAGTAGTATCTATCTTTTTTCGGACACACTGAGAAGTAATTTACATCATTAATTCCCCCTTGCCGGTTGGAGACGTATAACCATGGTAACCGATGCCAACCTCATGTGACCAAAACAACGGTTTGTGAGATGCAAAGTCTGAATTAATTTAAAATATTTATTAAACCGAGGAAAGGGAAATCTTATATTTACAGCTAAATTGAAGTGTTATTGATGTTACAGAGCTGTCTGTCGACGTCTATTATGAACGTTGTCTTCAACAACCGCATTGCATTGTGGGATATTTATGCCACCGTAATGTTCAGCGTTGCATACTGTAATATTTTACCGGAAATAGTATGCAATTTGCGTACTATTGGTTTTATACTAAGGTGTCGGACCTACTAAAATATCTCACATACTGTTTTAGCGTACTAAATAGCATGTTAGTATGGAATTTTGGACACAACCACAAACTGTGATTTCACTGATGAGGTCACAGTTAATGTGACATGATAATTTATGATGTCACAGAAGCATCATTCCATGATGTCACTGATGATGTCACCGGGATGTTTGTTTAGTCTGAATGACAGAGATCATTGACTTCATCAGAGGAACTATGAATACTACTATGTGAATGTTAATTAAAAAAATATAAATACAGTAAAATATACTACCTAAAAAAAAACGCTAAGGCAAATGAAAAGCATTGATGCTTAATGCATTAATGCTTACCGTTCATGTTCATGAATACTACTATGTGAATGTTAATTAAAAAAATCTAAATAAATCAATATATACTACCTAAAAAAAAACACTAACACAAACCAGAAGCATTAATGCTAGATGCATTAATGCTTACGCTTCATGTTTTTTAATGGCGTTGCCTAGCGTCTGCGTCGGGCAACCCTCCGTCTGCGGTACCTCCGTCTGCGGACACCGGTGGTCTTGCGAGGTCTCCGCCTTCGGCTGGAGGACCTGCGTCCCCGTCTTCTGGCCCTTCTGCGTGCGCGTGGCATTGTCAAAAAACACTTGGTTTTTGATCCGTGATTGATGGGCGTAACGGGGGTTCTATAAGTAAACTTTCGACGACGTTCCGTGATGTCACTTGTGATGTCACAGTTTATGTGACATCATTTATGACATCACAATGGAAACATTCCACCATGTCACTAATGATGTCACAGTTTATGTGACATCATTTATGACGTCACAATGGCAACATTCCATGATGTCACTGATGATGTCAGAGGAGAGTTAGTTTAATCTGATTGTCAAGACTTTCTGGCAATTGTAGTGTCCCATGTGTCTACTACTACTCTGTCAATCTCTGTGAGAAATCCTTGACTTCATTGGAGGAACTATGACTACTACTATGTTGATGTTAATTTGAAAAAACTAAATACGGTCAAATTTATTTAACTGTTCTATGCCTTAAAGGTCCCATATTATAAAAAGTGAGATGTTCAGGTATTTTTTTCTTATAAAGCAGGTTTAAGTGCTATATAAATAATATGAAAGAAGTGAAATACTCAATCCACAGAGAAATACACACAGCCCGTATTCACAAACTGTGCCTTTAAACGAGCCATCGGGATTACTGTACATTTGTGATGTCACGAATCTACGATATGTAGAACATTTAAACGTAAATATGTCCCAGGTTATGTCCAGTTGCAGTTTATGTGAATGACATCAGCTGACAGAAAATAAAAATGGAACTAAACTGTTGCCTAGCAACAAAATTCTGTTGCAGTTCCATTGAAATGCACTAAAACGGAGCGTTTCAGACAGAGGGTGAATACAGGCATATTCAGGCAGACAGCATGAGGAAAATAAAGGTGTTTTTTTTTAACATTACAGTATGTAAACATATGGGACCTTTAGAAAAATGAAGGGCACTGTCATTTTGATGCTTAGGCTACATGTTTATTGGCATTGCCTAGCGTCTGCATCGGACAATTCTTTGGTAAGCTGTTTTAACATTTAAAGCTAAGCTTGACTATCTGGAATTAACATTAGAGATATCCACAATTGCGTTTTGATAGTCGTAATGACATTAGGGTGGAATAGAATGCTGTCATACAGCGGCACAGAATATCAAAAGTGCTGATCAAATGCTTTGATATAGAGCGGAATACAATAGCATCATATAGAGCGTAACAGAATGCTGTCATATAGAGAAGAATAGACATTCCTGTGACATCATCATTAATGATCTCACAAAGGCAACATTCTAGGATGTCAATGACAATGTTGCAGCTTATGTAGCATTATCATTTATGAGGTCACAGAGGCAACATTCCATGATCTCACTGACGATGTTACAGGAATGTTAGTTTAGTCTGAATGACAGAAATCATTGTCTTCATCAGAGGAACTATGACTCCTACTATGTTGATGTTAATTGAAAAAAAACAACTAAATAGAGTAAAACTTATGCAAGTGTTGTACGACCTAAAAAAAATAAGGGAAATGCTATTTAATGCTTACCCTGCATGTTTATTGGCGTTGCCTAGCGTCTGCGTCCGGCAACCCTCCGTCTGCGGACAGTGGAGGACTTGCGGCAGACATTCGAGGAATTGCGTCCCTGTCTGCGAGCTGAGCGAGTCGCCTGCCTGCGTGCGCGTGGCATCGTCAAAAAACAGTTGTTTTCTGTTCAGGTAATACCTGATTGATGGGCGTCACGGGGGTTACGCCCGAAAGTTTACTTATAGAACATAAGTAAACTTTCGACGACGTTCCGTGAATGAAGTGAATACAGTCATATTCAGGCAGACAGCATGAGGAAAATAAAGGCTTTTTTTAACATTACAGCATGTAAACATATGGGATCTTTAGAAAAAATTAAGGGCACCGTCATTTTGATACTTGGGCTACATGTTTTTTGGCATTGCCTAGCGTCTGCTTCGGAAAATTCTCCCACATCTGTAGACATCGAAGGATTGTCAAAATATACACAGGCTTTGTCCGAAATTGCATCAATGCTCTACATACTCAATGGGTGTACGATAGTAGGATAGTAAGTGCAACATAAATTTGTGCGAATAAACAGTAGTATCTATCTTTTTTCGGACACACTGAGAAGTAATTTACATCATTAATTCCCCCTTGCCGGTTGGAGACGTATAACCATGGTAACCGATGCCAACCTCATGTGACCAAAACAACGGTTTGTGAGATGCAAAGTCTGAATTAATTTAAAATATTTATTAAACCGAGGAAAGGGAAATCTTATATTTACAGCTAAATTGAAGTGTTATTGATGTTACAGAGCTGTCTGTCGACGTCTATTATGAACGTTGTCTTCAACAACCGCATTGCATTGTGGGATATTTATGCCACCGTAATGTTCAGCGTTGCATACTGTAATATTTTACCGGAAATAGTATGCAATTTGCGTACTATTGGTTTTATACTAAGGTGTCGGACCTACTAAAATATCTCACATACTGTTTTAGCGTACTAAATAGCATGTTGGTATGGAATTTTGGACACAACCACAAACTGTGATTTCACTGATGAGGCCACAGTTAATGTGACATGATCATTTATGATGTCACAGAAGCATCATTCCATGATGTCACTGATGATGTCACCGGGATGTTTGTTTAGTCTGAATGACAGAGATCATTGACTTCATCAGAGGAACTATGAATACTACTATGTGAATGTTAATTAAAAAAATATAAATACAGTAAAATATACTACCTAAAAAAAACCGCTAAGGCAAATGAAAAGCATTGATGCTTAATGCATTAATGCTTACCGTTCATGTTCATGAATACTACTATGTGAATGTTAATTAAAAAAATCTAAATAAAGCAAAATATACTACCTAAAAAAAAACACTAACACAAACCAGAAGCATTAATGCTAGATGCATTAATGCTTACGCTTCATGTTTTTTAATGGCGTTGCCTAGCGTCTGCGTCGGGCAACCCTCCGTCTGCGGTACCTCCGTCTGCGGACACCGGTGGTCTTGCGAGGTCTCCGCCTTCGGCTGGAGGACCTGCGTCCCCGTCTTCTGGCCCTTCTGCGTGCGCGTGGCATTGTCAAAAAACACTTGGTTTTTGATCCGTGATTGATGGGCGTAACGGGGGTTCTATAAGTAAACTTTCGACGACGTTCCGTGATGTCACTTGTGATGTCACAGTTTATGTGACATCATTTATGACATCACAATGGAAACATTCCACCATGTCACTAATGATGTCACAATGGCAACATTCCATGATGTCACTGATGATGTCAGAGGAGAGTTAGTTTAATCTGATTGTCAAGACTTTCTGGCAATTGTAGTGTCCCATGTGTCTACTACTACTCTGTCAATCTCTGTGAGAAATCCTTGACTTCATTGGAGGAACTATGACTACTACTATGTTGATGTTAATTTGAAAAAACTAAATACGGTCAAATTTATTTAACTGTTCTATGCCTTAAAGGTCCCATATTATAAAAAGTGAGATGTTCAGGTATTTTTTTCTTATAAAGCAGGTTTAAGTGCTATATAAATAATATGAAAGAAGTGAAATACTCAATCCACAGAGAAATACACACAGCCCGTATTCACAAACTGTGCCTTTAAACGAGCCATCGGGATTACTGTACATTTGTGATGTCACGAATCTACGATATGTAGAACATTTAAACGTAAATATGTCCCAGGTTATGTCCAGTTGCAGTTTATGTGAATGACATCAGCTGACAGAAAATAAAAATGGAACTAAACTGTTGCCTAGCAACAAAATTCTGTTGCAGTTCCATTGAAATGCACTAAAACGGAGCGTTTCAGACAGAGGGTGAATACAGGCATATTCAGGCAGACAGCATGAGGAAAATAAAGGTGTTTTTTTTTAACATTACAGTATGTAAACATATGGGACCTTTAGAAAAATGAAGGGCACTGTCATTTTGATGCTTAGGCTACATGTTTATTGGCATTGCCTAGCGTCTGCATCGGACAATTCTTTGGTAAGCTGTTTTAACATTTAAAGCTAAGCTTGACTATCTGGAATTAACATTAGAGATATCCACAATTGCGTTTTGATAGTCGTAATGACATTAGGGTGGAATAGAATGCTGTCATACAGCGGCACAGAATATCAAAAGTGCTGATCAAATGCTTTGATATAGAGCGGAATACAATAGCATCATATAGAGCGTAACAGAATGCTGTCATATAGAGAAGAATAGACATTCCTGTGACATCATCATTAATGATCTCACAAAGGCAACATTCTAGGATGTCAATGACAATGTTGCAGCTTATGTAGCATTATCATTTATGAGGTCACAGAGGCAACATTCCATGATCTCACTGACGATGTTACAGGAATGTTAGTTTAGTCTGAATGACAGAAATCATTGTCTTCATCAGAGGAACTATGACTCCTACTATGTTGATGTTAATTGAAAAAAAACAACTAAATAGAGTAAAACTTATGCAAGTGTTGTACGACCTAAAAAAAATAAGGGAAATGCTATTTAATGCTTACCCTGCATGTTTATTGGCGTTGCCTAGCGTCTGCGTCCGGCAACCCTCCGCCTGCGGACAGTGGAGGACTTGCGGCAGACATTCGAGGAATTGCGTCCCTGTCTGCGAGCTGAGCGAGTCGCCTGCCTGCGTGCGCGTGGCATCGTCAAAAAACAGTTGTTTTCTGTTCAGGTAATACCTGATTGATGGGCGTCACGGGGGTTACGCCCGAAAGTTTACTTATAGAACATAAGTAAACTTTCGACGACGTTCCGTGAATGAAGTGAATACAGTCATATTCAGGCAGACAGCATGAGGAAAATAAAGGCTTTTTTTAACATTACAGCATGTAAACATATGGGATCTTTAGAAAAAATTAAGGGCACCGTCATTTTGATACTTGGGCTACATGTTTTTTGGCATTGCCTAGCGTCTGCTTCGGAAAATTCTCCCACATCTGTCGACATCGAAGGATTGTCAAAATATACACAGGCTTTGTCCGAAATTGCATCAATGCTCTACATACTCAATGGGTGTACGATAGTAGGATAGTAAGTGCAACATAAATTTGTGCGAATAAACAGTAGTATCTATCTTTTTTCGGACACACTGAGAAGTAATTTACATCATTAATTCCCCCTTGCCGGTTGGAGACGTATAACCATGGTAACCGATGCCAACCTCATGTGACCAAAACAACGGTTTGTGAGATGCAAAGTCTGAATTAATTTAAAATATTTATTAAACCGAGGAAAGGGAAATCTTATATTTACAGCTAAATTGAAGTGTTATTGATGTTACAGAGCTGTCTGTCGACGTCTATTATGAACGTTGTCTTCAACAACCGCATTGCATTGTGGGATATTTATGCCACCGTAATGTTCAGCGTTGCATACTGTAATATTTTACCGGAAATAGTATGCAATTTGCGTACTATTGGTTTTATACTAAGGTGTCGGACCTACTAAAATATCTCACATACTGTTTTAGCGTACTAAATAGCATGTTGGTATGGAATTTTGGACACAACCACAAACTGTGATTTCACTGATGAGGCCACAGTTAATGTGACATGATCATTTATGATGTCACAGAAGCATCATTCCATGATGTCACTGATGATGTCACCGGGATGTTTGTTTAGTCTGAATGACAGAGATCATTGACTTCATCAGAGGAACTATGAATACTACTATGTGAATGTTAATTAAAAAAATATAAATACAGTAAAATATACTACCTAAAAAAAACCGCTAAGGCAAATGAAAAGCATTGATGCTTAATGCATTAATGCTTACCGTTCATGTTCATGAATACTACTATGTGAATGTTAATTAAAAAAATCTAAATAAAGCAAAATATACTACCTAAAAAAAAACACTAACACAAACCAGAAGCATTAATGCTAGATGCATTAATGCTTACGCTTCATGTTTTTTAATGGCGTTGCCTAGCGTCTGCGTCGGGCAACCCTCCGTCTGCGGTACCTCCGTCTGCGGACACCGGTGGTCTTGCGAGGTCTCCGCCTTCGGCTGGAGGACCTGCGTCCCCGTCTTCTGGCCCTTCTGCGTGCGCGTGGCATTGTCAAAAAACACTTGGTTTTTGATCCGTGATTGATGGGCGTAACGGGGGTTCTATAAGTAAACTTTCGACGACGTTCCGTGATGTCACTTGTGATGTCACAGTTTATGTGACATCATTTATGACATCACAATGGAAACATTCCACCATGTCACTAATGATGTCACAATGGCAACATTCCATGATGTCACTGATGATGTCAGAGGAGAGTTAGTTTAATCTGATTGTCAAGACTTTCTGGCAATTGTAGTGTCCCATGTGTCTACTACTACTCTGTCAATCTCTGTGAGAAATCCTTGACTTCATTGGAGGAACTATGACTACTACTATGTTGATGTTAATTTGAAAAAACTAAATACGGTCAAATTTATTTAACTGTTCTATGCCTTAAAGGTCCCATATTATAAAAAGTGAGATGTTCAGGTATTTTTTTCTTATAAAGCAGGTTTAAGTGCTATATAAATAATATGAAAGAAGTGAAATACTCAATCCACAGAGAAATACACACAGCCCGTATTCACAAACTGTGCCTTTAAACGAGCCATCGGGATTACTGTACATTTGTGATGTCACGAATCTACGATATGTAGAACATTTAAACGTAAATATGTCCCAGGTTATGTCCAGTTGCAGTTTATGTGAATGACATCAGCTGACAGAAAATAAAAATGGAACTAAACTGTTGCCTAGCAACAAAATTCTGTTGCAGTTCCATTGAAATGCACTAAAACGGAGCGTTTCAGACAGAGGGTGAATACAGGCATATTCAGGCAGACAGCATGAGGAAAATAAAGGTGTTTTTTTTTAACATTACAGTATGTAAACATATGGGACCTTTAGAAAAATGAAGGGCACTGTCATTTTGATGCTTAGGCTACATGTTTATTGGCATTGCCTAGCGTCTGCATCGGACAATTCTTTGGTAAGCTGTTTTAACATTTAAAGCTAAGCTTGACTATCTGGAATTAACATTAGAGATATCCACAATTGCGTTTTGATAGTCGTAATGACATTAGAGTGGAATAGAATGCTGTCATACAGCGGCACAGAATATCAAAAGTGCTGATCAAATGCTTTGATATAGAGCGGAATACAATAGCATCATATAGAGCGTAACAGAATGCTGTCATATAGAGAAGAATAGACATTCCTGTGACATCATCATTAATGATCTCACAAAGGCAACATTCTAGGATGTCAATGACAATGTTGCAGCTTATGTAGCATTATCATTTATGAGGTCACAGAGGCAACATTCCATGATCTCACTGACGATGTTACAGGAATGTTAGTTTAGTCTGAATGACAGAAATCATTGTCTTCATCAGAGGAACTATGACTCCTACTATGTTGATGTTAATTGAAAAAAAACAACTAAATAGAGTAGAACTTATGCAAGTGTTGTACGACCTAAAAAAAATAAGGGAAATGCTATTTAATGCTTACCCTGCATGTTTATTGGCGTTGCCTAGCGTCTGCGTCCGGCAACCCTCCGCCTGCGGACAGTGGAGGACTTGCGGCAGACATTCGAGGAATTGCGTCCCTGTCTGCGAGCTGAGCGAGTCGCCTGCCTGCGTGCGCGTGGCATCGTCAAAAAACAGTTGTTTTCTGTTCAGGTAATACCTGATTGATGGGCGTCACGGGGGTTACGCCCGAAAGTTTACTTATAGAACATAAGTAAACTTTCGACGACGTTCCGTGAATGAAGTGAATACAGTCATATTCAGGCAGACAGCATGAGGAAAATAAAGGCTTTTTTTAACATTACAGCATGTAAACATATGGGATCTTTAGAAAAAATTAAGGGCACCGTCATTTTGATACTTGGGCTACATGTTTTTTGGCATTGCCTAGCGTCTGCTTCGGAAAATTCTCCCACATCTGTCGACATCGAAGGATTGTCAAAATATACACAGGCTTTGTCCGAAATTGCATCAATGCTCTACATACTCAATGGGTGTACGATAGTAGGATAGTAAGTGCAACATAAATTTGTGCGAATAAACAGTAGTATCTATCTTTTTTCGGACACACTGAGAAGTAATTTACATCATTAATTCCCCCTTGCCGGTTGGAGACGTATAACCATGGTAACCGATGCCAACCTCATGTGACCAAAACAACGGTTTGTGAGATGCAAAGTCTGAATTAATTTAAAATATTTATTAAACCGAGGAAAGGGAAATCTTATATTTACAGCTAAATTGAAGTGTTATTGATGTTACAGAGCTGTCTGTCGACGTCTATTATGAACGTTGTCTTCAACAACCGCATTGCATTGTGGGATATTTATGCCACCGTAATGTTCAGCGTTGCATACTGTAATATTTTACCGGAAATAGTATGCAATTTGCGTACTATTGGTTTTATACTAAGGTGTCGGACCTACTAAAATATCTCACATACTGTTTTAGCGTACTAAATAGCATGTTGGTATGGAATTTTGGACACAACCACAAACTGTGATTTCACTGATGAGGTCACAGTTAATGTGACATGATAATTTATGATGTCACAGAAGCATCATTCCATGATGTCACTGATGATGTCACCGGGATGTTTGTTTAGTCTGAATGACAGAGATCATTGACTTCATCAGAGGAACTATGAATACTACTATGTGAATGTTAATTAAAAAAATATAAATACAGTAAAATATACTACCTAAAAAAAAACGCTAAGGCAAATGAAAAGCATTGATGCTTAATGCATTAATGCTTACCGTTCATGTTCATGAATACTACTATGTGAATGTTAATTAAAAAAATCTAAATAAAGCAAAATATACTACCTAAAAAAAACCACTAACACAAACCAGAAGCATTAATGCTAGATGCATTAATGCTTACGCTTCATGTTTTTTAATGGCGTTGCCTAGCGTCTGCGTCGGGCAACCCTCCGTCTGCGGTACCTCCGTCTGCGGACACCGGTGGTCTTGCGAGGTCTCCGCCTTCGGCTGGAGGACCTGCGTCCCCGTCTTCTGGCCCTTCTGCGTGCGCGTGGCATTGTCAAAAAACACTTGGTTTTTGATCCGTGATTGATGGGCGTAACGGGGGTTCTATAAGTAAACTTTCGACGACGTTCCGTGATGTCACTTGTGATGTCACAGTTTATGTGACATCATTTATGACATCACA
The DNA here is from genome assembly GCF_043250625.1 of Sebastes fasciatus. Taxonomy (NCBI): domain Eukaryota; kingdom Metazoa; phylum Chordata; class Actinopteri; order Perciformes; family Sebastidae; genus Sebastes; species Sebastes fasciatus. The sequence goes on from NC_133815.1 coordinate 24,610,649, forward strand.
ATGGAAACATTCCACCATGTCACTAATGATGTCACAGTTTATGTGACATCATTTATGACGTCACAATGGCAACATTCCATGATGTCACTGATGATGTCACAGTTTATGTGACATCGTTTATGACATCACAATGGCAACATTCCATGATGTCACTGATGATGTCACAGGAGAGTTAGTTTAATCTGATTGTCAAGACTTTCTGGCAATTGTAGTGTCCCATGTGTCTACTGCTACTCTGTCAATCTCTGTGAGAAATCCTTGACTTCATTGGAGGAACTATGACTACTACTATGTTGATGTTAATTTGAAAAAACTAAATACGGTCAAATTTATTTAACTGTTCTATGCCTTAAAGGTCCCATATTATAAAAAGTGAGATGTTCAGGTATTTTTTTCTTATAAAGCAGGTTTAAGTGCTATATAAATAATATGAAAGAAGTGAAATACTCAATCCACAGAGAAATACACACAGCCCGTATTCACAAACTGTGCCTTTAAACGAGCCATCGGGATTACTGTACATTTGTGATGTCACGAATCTACGATATGTAGAACATTTAAACGTAAATATGTCCCAGGTTATGTCCAGTTGCAGTTTATGTGAATGACATCAGCTGACAGAAAATAAAAATGGAACTAAACTGTTGCCTAGCAACAAAATTCTGTTGCAGTTCCATTGAAATGCACTAAAACGGAGCGTTTCAGACAGAGGGTGAATACAGGCATATTCAGGCAGACAGCATGAGGAAAATAAAGGTGTTTTTTTTTAACATTACAGTATGTAAACATATGGGACCTTTAGAAAAATGAAGGGCACTGTCATTTTGATGCTTAGGCTACATGTTTATTGGCATTGCCTAGCGTCTGCATCGGACAATTCTTTGGTAAGCTGTTTTAACATTTAAAGCTAAGCTTGACTATCTGGAATTAACATTAGAGATATCCACAATTGCGTTTTGATAGTCGTAATGACATTAGGGTGGAATAGAATGCTGTCATACAGCGGCACAGAATATCAAAAGTGCTGATCAAATGCTTTGATATAGAGCGGAATACAATAGCATCATATAGAGCGTAACAGAATGCTGTCATATAGAGAAGAATAGACATTCCTGTGACATCATCATTAATGATCTCACAAAGGCAACATTCTAGGATGTCAATGACAATGTTGCAGCTTATGTAGCATTATCATTTATGAGGTCACAGAGGCAACATTCCATGATCTCACTGACGATGTTACAGGAATGTTAGTTTAGTCTGAATGACAGAAATCATTGTCTTCATCAGAGGAACTATGACTCCTACTATGTTGATGTTAATTGAAAAAAAACAACTAAATAGAGTAAAACTTATGCAAGTGTTGTACGACCTAAAAAAAATAAGGGAAATGCTATTTAATGCTTACCCTGCATGTTTATTGGCGTTGCCTAGCGTCTGCGTCCGGCAACCCTCCGTCTGCGGACAGTGGAGGACTTGCGGCAGACATTCGAGGAATTGCGTCCCTGTCTGCGAGCTGAGCGAGTCGCCTGCCTGCGTGCGCGTGGCATCGTCAAAAAACAGTTGTTTTCTGTTCAGGTAATACCTGATTGATGGGCGTCACGGGGGTTACGCCCGAAAGTTTACTTATAGAACATAAGTAAACTTTCGACGACGTTCCGTGAATGAAGTGAATACAGTCATATTCAGGCAGACAGCATGAGGAAAATAAAGGCTTTTTTTAACATTACAGCATGTAAACATATGGGATCTTTAGAAAAAATTAAGGGCACCGTCATTTTGATACTTGGGCTACATGTTTTTTGGCATTGCCTAGCGTCTGCTTCGGAAAATTCTCCCACATCTGTAGACATCGAAGGATTGTCAAAATATACACAGGCTTTGTCCGAAATTGCATCAATGCTCTACATACTCAATGGGTGTACGATAGTAGGATAGTAAGTGCAACATAAATTTGTGCGAATAAACAGTAGTATCTATCTTTTTTCGGACACACTGAGAAGTAATTTACATCATTAATTCCCCCTTGCCGGTTGGAGACGTATAACCATGGTAACCGATGCCAACCTCATGTGACCAAAACAACGGTTTGTGAGATGCAAAGTCTGAATTAATTTAAAATATTTATTAAACCGAGGAAAGGGAAATCTTATATTTACAGCTAAATTGAAGTGTTATTGATGTTACAGAGCTGTCTGTCGACGTCTATTATGAACGTTGTCTTCAACAACCGCATTGCATTGTGGGATATTTATGCCACCGTAATGTTCAGCGTTGCATACTGTAATATTTTACCGGAAATAGTATGCAATTTGCGTACTATTGGTTTTATACTAAGGTGTCGGACCTACTAAAATATCTCACATACTGTTTTAGCGTACTAAATAGCATGTTGGTATGGAATTTTGGACACAACCACAAACTGTGATTTCACTGATGAGGCCACAGTTAATGTGACATGATCATTTATGATGTCACAGAAGCATCATTCCATGATGTCACTGATGATGTCACCGGGATGTTTGTTTAGTCTGAATGACAGAGATCATTGACTTCATCAGAGGAACTATGAATACTACTATGTGAATGTTAATTAAAAAAATATAAATACAGTAAAATATACTACCTAAAAAAAACCGCTAAGGCAAATGAAAAGCATTGATGCTTAATGCATTAATGCTTACCGTTCATGTTCATGAATACTACTATGTGAATGTTAATTAAAAAAATCTAAATAAAGCAAAATATACTACCTAAAAAAAAACACTAACACAAACCAGAAGCATTAATGCTAGATGCATTAATGCTTACGCTTCATGTTTTTTAATGGCGTTGCCTAGCGTCTGCGTCGGGCAACCCTCCGTCTGCGGTACCTCCGTCTGCGGACACCGGTGGTCTTGCGAGGTCTCCGCCTTCGGCTGGAGGACCTGCGTCCCCGTCTTCTGGCCCTTCTGCGTGCGCGTGGCATTGTCAAAAAACACTTGGTTTTTGATCCGTGATTGATGGGCGTAACGGGGGTTCTATAAGTAAACTTTCGACGACGTTCCGTGATGTCACTTGTGATGTCACAGTTTATGTGACATCATTTATGACATCACAATGGAAACATTCCACCATGTCACTAATGATGTCACAATGGCAACATTCCATGATGTCACTGATGATGTCAGAGGAGAGTTAGTTTAATCTGATTGTCAAGACTTTCTGGCAATTGTAGTGTCCCATGTGTCTACTACTACTCTGTCAATCTCTGTGAGAAATCCTTGACTTCATTGGAGGAACTATGACTACTACTATGTTGATGTTAATTTGAAAAAACTAAATACGGTCAAATTTATTTAACTGTTCTATGCCTTAAAGGTCCCATATTATAAAAAGTGAGATGTTCAGGTATTTTTTTCTTATAAAGCAGGTTTAAGTGCTATATAAATAATATGAAAGAAGTGAAATACTCAATCCACAGAGAAATACACACAGCCCGTATTCACAAACTGTGCCTTTAAACGAGCCATCGGGATTACTGTACATTTGTGATGTCACGAATCTACGATATGTAGAACATTTAAACGTAAATATGTCCCAGGTTATGTCCAGTTGCAGTTTATGTGAATGACATCAGCTGACAGAAAATAAAAATGGAACTAAACTGTTGCCTAGCAACAAAATTCTGTTGCAGTTCCATTGAAATGCACTAAAACGGAGCGTTTCAGACAGAGGGTGAATACAGGCATATTCAGGCAGACAGCATGAGGAAAATAAAGGTGTTTTTTTTTAACATTACAGTATGTAAACATATGGGACCTTTAGAAAAATGAAGGGCACTGTCATTTTGATGCTTAGGCTACATGTTTATTGGCATTGCCTAGCGTCTGCATCGGACAATTCTTTGGTAAGCTGTTTTAACATTTAAAGCTAAGCTTGACTATCTGGAATTAACATTAGAGATATCCACAATTGCGTTTTGATAGTCGTAATGACATTAGGGTGGAATAGAATGCTGTCATACAGCGGCACAGAATATCAAAAGTGCTGATCAAATGCTTTGATATAGAGCGGAATACAATAGCATCATATAGAGCGTAACAGAATGCTGTCATATAGAGAAGAATAGACATTCCTGTGACATCATCATTAATGATCTCACAAAGGCAACATTCTAGGATGTCAATGACAATGTTGCAGCTTATGTAGCATTATCATTTATGAGGTCACAGAGGCAACATTCCATGATCTCACTGACGATGTTACAGGAATGTTAGTTTAGTCTGAATGACAGAAATCATTGTCTTCATCAGAGGAACTATGACTCCTACTATGTTGATGTTAATTGAAAAAAAACAACTAAATAGAGTAAAACTTATGCAAGTGTTGTACGACCTAAAAAAAATAAGGGAAATGCTATTTAATGCTTACCCTGCATGTTTATTGGCGTTGCCTAGCGTCTGCGTCCGGCAACCCTCCGCCTGCGGACAGTGGAGGACTTGCGGCAGACATTCGAGGAATTGCGTCCCTGTCTGCGAGCTGAGCGAGTCGCCTGCCTGCGTGCGCGTGGCATCGTCAAAAAACAGTTGTTTTCTGTTCAGGTAATACCTGATTGATGGGCGTCACGGGGGTTACGCCCGAAAGTTTACTTATAGAACATAAGTAAACTTTCGACGACGTTCCGTGAATGAAGTGAATACAGTCATATTCAGGCAGACAGCATGAGGAAAATAAAGGCTTTTTTTAACATTACAGCATGTAAACATATGGGATCTTTAGAAAAAATTAAGGGCACCGTCATTTTGATACTTGGGCTACATGTTTTTTGGCATTGCCTAGCGTCTGCTTCGGAAAATTCTCCCACATCTGTCGACATCGAAGGATTGTCAAAATATACACAGGCTTTGTCCGAAATTGCATCAATGCTCTACATACTCAATGGGTGTACGATAGTAGGATAGTAAGTGCAACATAAATTTGTGCGAATAAACAGTAGTATCTATCTTTTTTCGGACACACTGAGAAGTAATTTACATCATTAATTCCCCCTTGCCGGTTGGAGACGTATAACCATGGTAACCGATGCCAACCTCATGTGACCAAAACAACGGTTTGTGAGATGCAAAGTCTGAATTAATTTAAAATATTTATTAAACCGAGGAAAGGGAAATCTTATATTTACAGCTAAATTGAAGTGTTATTGATGTTACAGAGCTGTCTGTCGACGTCTATTATGAACGTTGTCTTCAACAACCGCATTGCATTGTGGGATATTTATGCCACCGTAATGTTCAGCGTTGCATACTGTAATATTTTACCGGAAATAGTATGCAATTTGCGTACTATTGGTTTTATACTAAGGTGTCGGACCTACTAAAATATCTCACATACTGTTTTAGCGTACTAAATAGCATGTTGGTATGGAATTTTGGACACAACCACAAACTGTGATTTCACTGATGAGGCCACAGTTAATGTGACATGATCATTTATGATGTCACAGAAGCATCATTCCATGATGTCACTGATGATGTCACCGGGATGTTTGTTTAGTCTGAATGACAGAGATCATTGACTTCATCAGAGGAACTATGAATACTACTATGTGAATGTTAATTAAAAAAATATAAATACAGTAAAATATACTACCTAAAAAAAACCGCTAAGGCAAATGAAAAGCATTGATGCTTAATGCATTAATGCTTACCGTTCATGTTCATGAATACTACTATGTGAATGTTAATTAAAAAAATCTAAATAAAGCAAAATATACTACCTAAAAAAAAACACTAACACAAACCAGAAGCATTAATGCTAGATGCATTAATGCTTACGCTTCATGTTTTTTAATGGCGTTGCCTAGCGTCTGCGTCGGGCAACCCTCCGTCTGCGGTACCTCCGTCTGCGGACACCGGTGGTCTTGCGAGGTCTCCGCCTTCGGCTGGAGGACCTGCGTCCCCGTCTTCTGGCCCTTCTGCGTGCGCGTGGCATTGTCAAAAAACACTTGGTTTTTGATCCGTGATTGATGGGCGTAACGGGGGTTCTATAAGTAAACTTTCGACGACGTTCCGTGATGTCACTTGTGATGTCACAGTTTATGTGACATCATTTATGACATCACAATGGAAACATTCCACCATGTCACTAATGATGTCACAATGGCAACATTCCATGATGTCACTGATGATGTCAGAGGAGAGTTAGTTTAATCTGATTGTCAAGACTTTCTGGCAATTGTAGTGTCCCATGTGTCTACTACTACTCTGTCAATCTCTGTGAGAAATCCTTGACTTCATTGGAGGAACTATGACTACTACTATGTTGATGTTAATTTGAAAAAACTAAATACGGTCAAATTTATTTAACTGTTCTATGCCTTAAAGGTCCCATATTATAAAAAGTGAGATGTTCAGGTATTTTTTTCTTATAAAGCAGGTTTAAGTGCTATATAAATAATATGAAAGAAGTGAAATACTCAATCCACAGAGAAATACACACAGCCCGTATTCACAAACTGTGCCTTTAAACGAGCCATCGGGATTACTGTACATTTGTGATGTCACGAATCTACGATATGTAGAACATTTAAACGTAAATATGTCCCAGGTTATGTCCAGTTGCAGTTTATGTGAATGACATCAGCTGACAGAAAATAAAAATGGAACTAAACTGTTGCCTAGCAACAAAATTCTGTTGCAGTTCCATTGAAATGCACTAAAACGGAGCGTTTCAGACAGAGGGTGAATACAGGCATATTCAGGCAGACAGCATGAGGAAAATAAAGGTGTTTTTTTTTAACATTACAGTATGTAAACATATGGGACCTTTAGAAAAATGAAGGGCACTGTCATTTTGATGCTTAGGCTACATGTTTATTGGCATTGCCTAGCGTCTGCATCGGACAATTCTTTGGTAAGCTGTTTTAACATTTAAAGCTAAGCTTGACTATCTGGAATTAACATTAGAGATATCCACAATTGCGTTTTGATAGTCGTAATGACATTAGAGTGGAATAGAATGCTGTCATACAGCGGCACAGAATATCAAAAGTGCTGATCAAATGCTTTGATATAGAGCGGAATACAATAGCATCATATAGAGCGTAACAGAATGCTGTCATATAGAGAAGAATAGACATTCCTGTGACATCATCATTAATGATCTCACAAAGGCAACATTCTAGGATGTCAATGACAATGTTGCAGCTTATGTAGCATTATCATTTATGAGGTCACAGAGGCAACATTCCATGATCTCACTGACGATGTTACAGGAATGTTAGTTTAGTCTGAATGACAGAAATCATTGTCTTCATCAGAGGAACTATGACTCCTACTATGTTGATGTTAATTGAAAAAAAACAACTAAATAGAGTAGAACTTATGCAAGTGTTGTACGACCTAAAAAAAATAAGGGAAATGCTATTTAATGCTTACCCTGCATGTTTATTGGCGTTGCCTAGCGTCTGCGTCCGGCAACCCTCCGCCTGCGGACAGTGGAGGACTTGCGGCAGACATTCGAGGAATTGCGTCCCTGTCTGCGAGCTGAGCGAGTCGCCTGCCTGCGTGCGCGTGGCATCGTCAAAAAACAGTTGTTTTCTGTTCAGGTAATACCTGATTGATGGGCGTCACGGGGGTTACGCCCGAAAGTTTACTTATAGAACATAAGTAAACTTTCGACGACGTTCCGTGAATGAAGTGAATACAGTCATATTCAGGCAGACAGCATGAGGAAAATAAAGGCTTTTTTTAACATTACAGCATGTAAACATATGGGATCTTTAGAAAAAATTAAGGGCACCGTCATTTTGATACTTGGGCTACATGTTTTTTGGCATTGCCTAGCGTCTGCTTCGGAAAATTCTCCCACATCTGTCGACATCGAAGGATTGTCAAAATATACACAGGCTTTGTCCGAAATTGCATCAATGCTCTACATACTCAATGGGTGTACGATAGTAGGATAGTAAGTGCAACATAAATTTGTGCGAATAAACAGTAGTATCTATCTTTTTTCGGACACACTGAGAAGTAATTTACATCATTAATTCCCCCTTGCCGGTTGGAGACGTATAACCATGGTAACCGATGCCAACCTCATGTGACCAAAACAACGGTTTGTGAGATGCAAAGTCTGAATTAATTTAAAATATTTATTAAACCGAGGAAAGGGAAATCTTATATTTACAGCTAAATTGAAGTGTTATTGATGTTACAGAGCTGTCTGTCGACGTCTATTATGAACGTTGTCTTCAACAACCGCATTGCATTGTGGGATATTTATGCCACCGTAATGTTCAGCGTTGCATACTGTAATATTTTACCGGAAATAGTATGCAATTTGCGTACTATTGGTTTTATACTAAGGTGTCGGACCTACTAAAATATCTCACATACTGTTTTAGCGTACTAAATAGCATGTTGGTATGGAATTTTGGACACAACCACAAACTGTGATTTCACTGATGAGGTCACAGTTAATGTGACATGATAATTTATGATGTCACAGAAGCATCATTCCATGATGTCACTGATGATGTCACCGGGATGTTTGTTTAGTCTGAATGACAGAGATCATTGACTTCATCAGAGGAACTATGAATACTACTATGTGAATGTTAATTAAAAAAATATAAATACAGTAAAATATACTACCTAAAAAAAAACGCTAAGGCAAATGAAAAGCATTGATGCTTAATGCATTAATGCTTACCGTTCATGTTCATGAATACTACTATGTGAATGTTAATTAAAAAAATCTAAATAAAGCAAAATATACTACCTAAAAAAAAACACTAACACAAACCAGAAGCATTAATGCTAGATGCATTAATGCTTACGCTTCATGTTTTTTAATGGCGTTGCCTAGCGTCTGCGTCGGGCAACCCTCCGTCTGCGGTACCTCCGTCTGCGGACACCGGTGGTCTTGCGAGGTCTCCGCCTTCGGCTGGAGGACCTGCGTCCCCGTCTTCTGGCCCTTCTGCGTGCGCGTGGCATTGTCAAAAAACACTTGGTTTTTGATCCGTGATTGATGGGCGTAACGGGGGTTCTATAAGTAAACTTTCGACGACGTTCCGTGATGTCACTTGTGATGTCACAGTTTATGTGACATCATTTATGACATCACAATGGAAACATTCCACCATGTCACTAATGATGTCACAGTTTATGTGACATCATTTATGACGTCACAATGGCAACATTCCATGATGTCACTGATGATGTCAGAGGAGAGTTAGTTTAATCTGATTGTCAAGACTTTCTGGCAATTGTAGTGTCCCATGTGTCTACTACTACTCTGTCAATCTCTGTGAGAAATCCTTGACTTCATTGGAGGAACTATGACTACTACTATGTTGATGTTAATTTGAAAAAACTAAATACGGTCAAATTTATTTAACTGTTCTATGCCTTAAAGGTCCCATATTATAAAAAGTGAGATGTTCAGGTATTTTTTTCTTATAAAGCAGGTTTAAGTGCTATATAAATAATATGAAAGAAGTGAAATACTCAATCCACAGAGAAATACACACAGCCCGTATTCACAAACTGTGCCTTTAAACGAGCCATCGGGATTACTGTACATTTGTGATGTCACGAATCTACGATATGTAGAACATTTAAACGTAAATATGTCCCAGGTTATGTCCAGTTGCAGTTTATGTGAATGACATCAGCTGACAGAAAATAAAAATGGAACTAAACTGTTGCCTAGCAACAAAATTCTGTTGCAGTTCCATTGAAATGCACTAAAACGGAGCGTTTCAGACAGAGGGTGAATACAGGCATATTCAGGCAGACAGCATGAGGAAAATAAAGGTGTTTTTTTTTAACATTACAGTATGTAAACATATGGGACCTTTAGAAAAATGAAGGGCACTGTCATTTTGATGCTTAGGCTACATGTTTATTGGCATTGCCTAGCGTCTGCATCGGACAATTCTTTGGTAAGCTGTTTTAACATTTAAAGCTAAGCTTGACTATCTGGAATTAACATTAGAGATATCCACAATTGCGTTTTGATAGTCGTAATGACATTAGGGTGGAATAGAATGCTGTCATACAGCGGCACAGAATATCAAAAGTGCTGATCAAATGCTTTGATATAGAGCGGAATACAATAGCATCATATAGAGCGTAACAGAATGCTGTCATATAGAGAAGAATAGACATTCCTGTGACATCATCATTAATGATCTCACAAAGGCAACATTCTAGGATGTCAATGACAATGTTGCAGCTTATGTAGCATTATCATTTATGAGGTCACAGAGGCAACATTCCATGATCTCACTGACGATGTTACAGGAATGTTAGTTTAGTCTGAATGACAGAAATCATTGTCTTCATCAGAGGAACTATGACTCCTACTATGTTGATGTTAATTGAAAAAAAACAACTAAATAGAGTAAAACTTATGCAAGTGTTGTACGACCTAAAAAAAATAAGGGAAATGCTATTTAATGCTTACCCTGCATGTTTATTGGCGTTGCCTAGCGTCTGCGTCCGGCAACCCTCCGCCTGCGGACAGTGGAGGACTTGCGGCAGACATTCGAGGAATTGCGTCCCTGTCTGCGAGCTGAGCGAGTCGCCTGCCTGCGTGCGCGTGGCATCGTCAAAAAACAGTTGTTTTCTGTTCAGGTAATACCTGATTGATGGGCGTCACGGGGGTTACGCCCGAAAGTTTACTTATAGAACATAAGTAAACTTTCGACGACGTTCCGTGAATGAAGTGAATACAGTCATATTCAGGCAGACAGCATGAGGAAAATAAAGGCTTTTTTTAACATTACAGCATGTAAACATATGGGATCTTTAGAAAAAATTAAGGGCACCGTCATTTTGATACTTGGGCTACATGTTTTTTGGCATTGCCTAGCGTCTGCTTCGGAAAATTCTCCCACATCTGTCGACATCGAAGGATTGTCAAAATATACACAGGCTTTGTCCGAAATTGCATCAATGCTCTACATACTCAATGGGTGTACGATAGTAGGATAGTAAGTGCAACATAAATTTGTGCGAATAAACAGTAGTATCTATCTTTTTTCGGACACACTGAGAAGTAATTTACATCATTAATTCCCCCTTGCCGGTTGGAGACGTATAACCATGGTAACCGATGCCAACCTCATGTGACCAAAACAACGGTTTGTGAGATGCAAAGTCTGAATTAATTTAAAATATTTATTAAACCGAGGAAAGGGAAATCTTATATTTACAGCTAAATTGAAGTGTTATTGATGTTACAGAGCTGTCTGTCGACGTCTATTATGAACGTTGTCTTCAACAACCGCATTGCATTGTGGGATATTTATGCCACCGTAATGTTCAGCGTTGCATACTGTAATATTTTACCGGAAATAGTATGCAATTTGCGTACTATTGGTTTTATACTAAGGTGTCGGACCTACTAAAATATCTCACATACTGTTTTAGCGTACTAAATAGCATGTTGGTATGGAATTTTGGACACAACCACAAACTGTGATTTCACTGATGAGGCCACAGTTAATGTGACATGATCATTTATGATGTCACAGAAGCATCATTCCATGATGTCACTGATGATGTCACCGGGATGTTTGTTTAGTCTGAATGACAGAGATCATTGACTTCATCAGAGGAACTATGAATACTACTATGTGAATGTTAATTAAAAAAATATAAATACAGTAAAATATACTACCTAAAAAAAACCGCTAAGGCAAATGAAAAGCATTGATGCTTAATGCATTAATGCTTACCGTTCATGTTCATGAATACTACTATGTGAATGTTAATTAAAAAAATCTAAATAAAGCAAAATATACTACCTAAAAAAAAACACTAACACAAACCAGAAGCATTAATGCTAGATGCATTAATGCTTACGCTTCATGTTTTTTAATGGCGTTGCCTAGCGTCTGCGTCGGGCAACCCTCCGTCTGCGGTACCTCCGTCTGCGGACACCGGTGGTCTTGCGAGGTCTCCGCCTTCGGCTGGAGGACCTGCGTCCCCGTCTTCTGGCCCTTCTGCGTGCGCGTGGCATTGTCAAAAAACACTTGGTTTTTGATCCGTGATTGATGGGCGTAACGGGGGTTCTATAAGTAAACTTTCGACGACGTTCCGTGATGTCACTTGTGATGTCACAGTTTATGTGACATCATTTATGACATCACAATGGAAACATTCCACCATGTCACTAATGATGTCACAATGGCAACATTCCATGATGTCACTGATGATGTCAGAGGAGAGTTAGTTTAATCTGATTGTCAAGACTTTCTGGCAATTGTAGTGTCCCATGTGTCTACTACTACTCTGTCAATCTCTGTGAGAAATCCTTGACTTCATTGGAGGAACTATGACTACTACTATGTTGATGTTAATTTGAAAAAACTAAATACGGTCAAATTTATTTAACTGTTCTATGCCTTAAAGGTCCCATATTATAAAAAGTGAGATGTTCAGGTATTTTTTTCTTATAAAGCAGGTTTAAGTGCTATATAAATAATATGAAAGAAGTGAAATACTCAATCCACAGAGAAATACACACAGCCCGTATTCACAAACTGTGCCTTTAAACGAGCCATCGGGATTACTGTACATTTGTGATGTCACGAATCTACGATATGTAGAACATTTAAACGTAAATATGTCCCAGGTTATGTCCAGTTGCAGTTTATGTGAATGACATCAGCTGACAGAAAATAAAAATGGAACTAAACTGTTGCCTAGCAACAAAATTCTGTTGCAGTTCCATTGAAATGCACTAAAACGGAGCGTTTCAGACAGAGGGTGAATACAGGCATATTCAGGCAGACAGCATGAGGAAAATAAAGGTGTTTTTTTTTAACATTACAGTATGTAAACATATGGGACCTTTAGAAAAATGAAGGGCACTGTCATTTTGATGCTTAGGCTACATGTTTATTGGCATTGCCTAGCGTCTGCATCGGACAATTCTTTGGTAAGCTGTTTTAACATTTAAAGCTAAGCTTGACTATCTGGAATTAACATTAGAGATATCCACAATTGCGTTTTGATAGTCGTAATGACATTAGAGTGGAATAGAATGCTGTCATACAGCGGCACAGAATATCAAAAGTGCTGATCAAATGCTTTGATATAGAGCGGAATACAATAGCATCATATAGAGCGTAACAGAATGCTGTCATATAGAGAAGAATAGACATTCCTGTGACATCATCATTAATGATCTCACAAAGGCAACATTCTAGGATGTCAATGACAATGTTGCAGCTTATGTAGCATTATCATTTATGAGGTCACAGAGGCAACATTCCATGATCTCACTGACGATGTTACAGGAATGTTAGTTTAGTCTGAATGACAGAAATCATTGTCTTCATCAGAGGAACTATGACTCCTACTATGTTGATGTTAATTGAAAAAAAACAACTAAATAGAGTAGAACTTATGCAAGTGTTGTACGACCTAAAAAAAATAAGGGAAATGCTATTTAATGCTTACCCTGCATGTTTATTGGCGTTGCCTAGCGTCTGCGTCCGGCAACCCTCCGCCTGCGGACAGTGGAGGACTTGCGGCAGACATTCGAGGAATTGCGTCCCTGTCTGCGAGCTGAGCGAGTCGCCTGCCTGCGTGCGCGTGGCATCGTCAAAAAACAGTTGTTTTCTGTTCAGGTAATACCTGATTGATGGGCGTCACGGGGGTTACGCCCGAAAGTTTACTTATAGAACATAAGTAAACTTTCGACGACGTTCCGTGAATGAAGTGAATACAGTCATATTCAGGCAGACAGCATGAGGAAAATAAAGGCTTTTTTTAACATTACAGCATGTAAACATATGGGATCTTTAGAAAAAATTAAGGGCACCGTCATTTTGATACTTGGGCTACATGTTTTTTGGCATTGCCTAGCGTCTGCTTCGGAAAATTCTCCCACATCTGTCGACATCGAAGGATTGTCAAAATATACACAGGCTTTGTCCGAAATTGCATCAATGCTCTACATACTCAATGGGTGTACGATAGTAGGATAGTAAGTGCAACATAAATTTGTGCGAATAAACAGTAGTATCTATCTTTTTTCGGACACACTGAGAAGTAATTTACATCATTAATTCCCCCTTGCCGGTTGGAGACGTATAACCATGGTAACCGATGCCAACCTCATGTGACCAAAACAACGGTTTGTGAGATGCAAAGTCTGAATTAATTTAAAATATTTATTAAACCGAGGAAAGGGAAATCTTATATTTACAGCTAAATTGAAGTGTTATTGATGTTACAGAGCTGTCTGTCGACGTCTATTATGAACGTTGTCTTCAACAACCGCATTGCATTGTGGGATATTTATGCCACCGTAATGTTCAGCGTTGCATACTGTAATATTTTACCGGAAATAGTATGCAATTTGCGTACTATTGGTTTTATACTAAGGTGTCGGACCTACTAAAATATCTCACATACTGTTTTAGCGTACTAAATAGCATGTTGGTATGGAATTTTGGACACAACCACAAACTGTGATTTCACTGATGAGGTCACAGTTAATGTGACATGATAATTTATGATGTCACAGAAGCATCATTCCATGATGTCACTGATGATGTCACCGGGATGTTTGTTTAGTCTGAATGACAGAGATCATTGACTTCATCAGAGGAACTATGAATACTACTATGTGAATGTTAATTAAAAAAATATAAATACAGTAAAATATACTACCTAAAAAAAAACGCTAAGGCAAATGAAAAGCATTGATGCTTAATGCATTAATGCTTACCGTTCATGTTCATGAATACTACTATGTGAATGTTAATTAAAAAAATCTAAATAAAGCAAAATATACTACCTAAAAAAAAACACTAACACAAACCAGAAGCATTAATGCTAGATGCATTAATGCTTACGCTTCATGTTTTTTAATGGCGTTGCCTAGCGTCTGCGTCGGGCAACCCTCCGTCTGCGGTACCTCCGTCTGCGGACACCGGTGGTCTTGCGAGGTCTCCGCCTTCGGCTGGAGGACCTGCGTCCCCGTCTTCTGGCCCTTCTGCGTGCGCGTGGCATTGTCAAAAAACACTTGGTTTTTGATCCGTGATTGATGGGCGTAACGGGGGTTCTATAAGTAAACTTTCGACGACGTTCCGTGATGTCACTTGTGATGTCACAGTTTATGTGACATCATTTATGACATCACAATGGAAACATTCCACCATGTCACTAATGATGTCACAGTTTATGTGACATCATTTATGACGTCACAATGGCAACATTCCATGATGTCACTGATGATGTCAGAGGAGAGTTAGTTTAATCTGATTGTCAAGACTTTCTGGCAATTGTAGTGTCCCATGTGTCTACTACTACTCTGTCAATCTCTGTGAGAAATCCTTGACTTCATTGGAGGAACTATGACTACTACTATGTTGATGTTAATTTGAAAAAACTAAATACGGTCAAATTTATTTAACTGTTCTATGCCTTAAAGGTCCCATATTATAAAAAGTGAGATGTTCAGGTATTTTTTTCTTATAAAGCAGGTTTAAGTGCTATATAAATAATATGAAAGAAGTGAAATACTCAATCCACAGAGAAATACACACAGCCCGTATTCACAAACTGTGCCTTTAAACGAGCCATCGGGATTACTGTACATTTGTGATGTCACGAATCTACGATATGTAGAACATTTAAACGTAAATATGTCCCAGGTTATGTCCAGTTGCAGTTTATGTGAATGACATCAGCTGACAGAAAATAAAAATGGAACTAAACTGTTGCCTAGCAACAAAATTCTGTTGCAGTTCCATTGAAATGCACTAAAACGGAGCGTTTCAGACAGAGGGTGAATACAGGCATATTCAGGCAGACAGCATGAGGAAAATAAAGGTGTTTTTTTTTAACATTACAGTATGTAAACATATGGGACCTTTAGAAAAATGAAGGGCACTGTCATTTTGATGCTTAGGCTACATGTTTATTGGCATTGCCTAGCGTCTGCATCGGACAATTCTTTGGTAAGCTGTTTTAACATTTAAAGCTAAGCTTGACTATCTGGAATTAACATTAGAGATATCCACAATTGCGTTTTGATAGTCGTAATGACATTAGGGTGGAATAGAATGCTGTCATACAGCGGCACAGAATATCAAAAGTGCTGATCAAATGCTTTGATATAGAGCGGAATACAATAGCATCATATAGAGCGTAACAGAATGCTGTCATATAGAGAAGAATAGACATTCCTGTGACATCATCATTAATGATCTCACAAAGGCAACATTCTAGGATGTCAATGACAATGTTGCAGCTTATGTAGCATTATCATTTATGAGGTCACAGAGGCAACATTCCATGATCTCACTGACGATGTTACAGGAATGTTAGTTTAGTCTGAATGACAGAAATCATTGTCTTCATCAGAGGAACTATGACTCCTACTATGTTGATGTTAATTGAAAAAAAACAACTAAATAGAGTAAAACTTATGCAAGTGTTGTACGACCTAAAAAAAATAAGGGAAATGCTATTTAATGCTTACCCTGCATGTTTATTGGCGTTGCCTAGCGTCTGCGTCCGGCAACCCTCCGCCTGCGGACAGTGGAGGACTTGCGGCAGACATTCGAGGAATTGCGTCCCTGTCTGCGAGCTGAGCGAGTCGCCTGCCTGCGTGCGCGTAGCATCGTCAAAAAACAGTTGTTTTCTGTTCAGGTAATACCTGATTGATGGGCGTCACGGGGGTTACGCCCGAAAGTTTACTTATAGAACATAAGTAAACTTTCGACGACGTTCCGTGAATGAAGTGAATACAGTCATATTCAGGCAGACAGCATGAGGAAAATAAAGGCTTTTTTTAACATTACAGCATGTAAACATATGGGATCTTTAGAAAAAATTAAGGGCACCGTCATTTTGATACTTGGGCTACATGTTTTTTGGCATTGCCTAGCGTCTGCTTCGGAAAATTCTCCCACATCTGTAGACATCGAAGGATTGTCAAAATATACACAGGCTTTGTCCGAAATTGCATCAATGCTCTACATACTCAATGGGTGTACGATAGTAGGATAGTAAGTGCAACATAAATTTGTGCGAATAAACAGTAGTATCTATCTTTTTTCGGACACACTGAGAAGTAATTTACATCATTAATTCCCCCTTGCCGGTTGGAGACGTATAACCATGGTAACCGATGCCAACCTCATGTGACCAAAACAACGGTTTGTGAGATGCAAAGTCTGAATTAATTTAAAATATTTATTAAACCGAGGAAAGGGAAATCTTATATTTACAGCTAAATTGAAGTGTTATTGATGTTACAGAGCTGTCTGTCGACGTCTATTATGAACGTTGTCTTCAACAACCGCATTGCATTGTGGGATATTTATGCCACCGTAATGTTCAGCGTTGCATACTGTAATATTTTACCGGAAATAGTATGCAATTTGCGTACTATTGGTTTTATACTAAGGTGTCGGACCTACTAAAATATCTCACATACTGTTTTAGCGTACTAAATAGCATGTTAGTATGGAATTTTGGACACAACCACAAACTGTGATTTCACTGATGAGGTCACAGTTAATGTGACATGATCATTTATGATGTCACAGAAGCATCATTCCATGATGTCACTGATGATGTCACCGGGATGTTTGTTTAGTCTGAATGACAGAGATCATTGACTTCATCAGAGGAACTATGAATACTACTATGTGAATGTTAATTAAAAAAATATAAATACAGTAAAATATACTACCTAAAAAAAACCGCTAAGGCAAATGAAAAGCATTGATGCTTAATGCATTAATGCTTACCGTTCATGTTCATGAATACTACTATGTGAATGTTAATTAAAAAAATCTAAATAAATCAATATATACTACCTAAAAAAAAACACTAACACAAACCAGAAGCATTAATGCTAGATGCATTAATGCTTACGCTTCATGTTTTTTAATGGCGTTGCCTAGCGTCTGCGTCGGGCAACCCTCCGTCTGCGGTACCTCCGTCTGCGGACACCGGTGGTCTTGCGAGGTCTCCGCCTTCGGCTGGAGGACCTGCGTCCCCGTCTTCTGGCCCTTCTGCGTGCGCGTGGCATTGTCAAAAAACACTTGGTTTTTGATCCGTGATTGATGGGCGTAACGGGGGTTCTATAAGTAAACTTTCGACGACGTTCCGTGATGTCACTTGTGATGTCACAGTTTATGTGACATCATTTATGACATCACAATGGAAACATTCCACCATGTCACTAATGATGTCACAGTTTATGTGACATCATTTATGACGTCACAATGGCAACATTCCATGATGTCACTGATGATGTCAGAGGAGAGTTAGTTTAATCTGATTGTCAAGACTTTCTGGCAATTGTAGTGTCCCATGTGTCTACTACTACTCTGTCAATCTCTGTGAGAAATCCTTGACTTCATTGGAGGAACTATGACTACTACTATGTTGATGTTAATTTGAAAAAACTAAATACGGTCAAATTTATTTAACTGTTCTATGCCTTAAAGGTCCCATATTATAAAAAGTGAGATGTTCAGGTATTTTTTTCTTATAAAGCAGGTTTAAGTGCTATATAAATAATATGAAAGAAGTGAAATACTCAATCCACAGAGAAATACACACAGCCCGTATTCACAAACTGTGCCTTTAAACGAGCCATCGGGATTACTGTACATTTGTGATGTCACGAATCTACGATATGTAGAACATTTAAACGTAAATATGTCCCAGGTTATGTCCAGTTGCAGTTTATGTGAATGACATCAGCTGACAGAAAATAAAAATGGAACTAAACTGTTGCCTAGCAACAAAATTCTGTTGCAGTTCCATTGAAATGCACTAAAACGGAGCGTTTCAGACAGAGGGTGAATACAGGCATATTCAGGCAGACAGCATGAGGAAAATAAAGGTGTTTTTTTTTAACATTACAGTATGTAAACATATGGGACCTTTAGAAAAATGAAGGGCACTGTCATTTTGATGCTTAGGCTACATGTTTATTGGCATTGCCTAGCGTCTGCATCGGACAATTCTTTGGTAAGCTGTTTTAACATTTAAAGCTAAGCTTGACTATCTGGAATTAACATTAGAGATATCCACAATTGCGTTTTGATAGTCGTAATGACATTAGGGTGGAATAGAATGCTGTCATACAGCGGCACAGAATATCAAAAGTGCTGATCAAATGCTTTGATATAGAGCGGAATACAATAGCATCATATAGAGCGTAACAGAATGCTGTCATATAGAGAAGAATAGACATTCCTGTGACATCATCATTAATGATCTCACAAAGGCAACATTCTAGGATGTCAATGACAATGTTGCAGCTTATGTAGCATTATCATTTATGAGGTCACAGAGGCAACATTCCATGATCTCACTGACGATGTTACAGGAATGTTAGTTTAGTCTGAATGACAGAAATCATTGTCTTCATCAGAGGAACTATGACTCCTACTATGTTGATGTTAATTGAAAAAAAACAACTAAATAGAGTAAAACTTATGCAAGTGTTGTACGACCTAAAAAAAATAAGGGAAATGCTATTTAATGCTTACCCTGCATGTTTATTGGCGTTGCCTAGCGTCTGCGTCCGGCAACCCTCCGTCTGCGGACAGTGGAGGACTTGCGGCAGACATTCGAGGAATTGCGTCCCTGTCTGCGAGCTGAGCGAGTCGCCTGCCTGCGTGCGCGTGGCATCGTCAAAAAACAGTTGTTTTCTGTTCAGGTAATACCTGATTGATGGGCGTCACGGGGGTTACGCCCGAAAGTTTACTTATAGAACATAAGTAAACTTTCGACGACGTTCCGTGAATGAAGTGAATACAGTCATATTCAGGCAGACAGCATGAGGAAAATAAAGGCTTTTTTTAACATTACAGCATGTAAACATATGGGATCTTTAGAAAAAATTAAGGGCACCGTCATTTTGATACTTGGGCTACATGTTTTTTGGCATTGCCTAGCGTCTGCTTCGGAAAATTCTCCCACATCTGTAGACATCGAAGGATTGTCAAAATATACACAGGCTTTGTCCGAAATTGCATCAATGCTCTACATACTCAATGGGTGTACGATAGTAGGATAGTAAGTGCAACATAAATTTGTGCGAATAAACAGTAGTATCTATCTTTTTTCGGACACACTGAGAAGTAATTTACATCATTAATTCCCCCTTGCCGGTTGGAGACGTATAACCATGGTAACCGATGCCAACCTCATGTGACCAAAACAACGGTTTGTGAGATGCAAAGTCTGAATTAATTTAAAATATTTATTAAACCGAGGAAAGGGAAATCTTATATTTACAGCTAAATTGAAGTGTTATTGATGTTACAGAGCTGTCTGTCGACGTCTATTATGAACGTTGTCTTCAACAACCGCATTGCATTGTGGGATATTTATGCCACCGTAATGTTCAGCGTTGCATACTGTAATATTTTACCGGAAATAGTATGCAATTTGCGTACTA
Organism: Sebastes fasciatus; assembly: GCF_043250625.1. Classification (NCBI taxonomy): domain Eukaryota; kingdom Metazoa; phylum Chordata; class Actinopteri; order Perciformes; family Sebastidae; genus Sebastes; species Sebastes fasciatus. Next base: position 24,631,088 of record NC_133815.1, read on the forward strand.
TTGGTTTTATACTAAGGTGTCGGACCTACTAAAATATCTCACATACTGTTTTAGCGTACTAAATAGCATGTTGGTATGGAATTTTGGACACAACCACAAACTGTGATTTCACTGATGAGGTCACAGTTAATGTGACATGATCATTTATGATGTCACAGAAGCATCATTCCATGATGTCACTGATGATGTCACCGGGATGTTTGTTTAGTCTGAATGACAGAGATCATTGACTTCATCAGAGGAACTATGAATACTACTATGTGAATGTTAATTAAAAAAATATAAATACAGTAAAATATACTACCTAAAAAAAACCGCTAAGGCAAATGAAAAGCATTGATGCTTAATGCATTAATGCTTACCGTTCATGTTCATGAATACTACTATGTGAATGTTAATTAAAAAAATCTAAATAAATCAATATATACTACCTAAAAAAAAACACTAACACAAACCAGAAGCATTAATGCTAGATGCATTAATGCTTACGCTTCATGTTTTTTAATGGCGTTGCCTAGCGTCTGCGTCGGGCAACCCTCCGTCTGCGGTACCTCCGTCTGCGGACACCGGTGGTCTTGCGAGGTCTCCGCCTTCGGCTGGAGGACCTGCGTCCCCGTCTTCTGGCCCTTCTGCGTGCGCGTGGCATTGTCAAAAAACACTTGGTTTTTGATCCGTGATTGATGGGCGTAACGGGGGTTCTATAAGTAAACTTTCGACGACGTTCCGTGATGTCACTTGTGATGTCACAGTTTATGTGACATCATTTATGACATCACAATGGAAACATTCCACCATGTCACTAATGATGTCACAGTTTATGTGACATCATTTATGACGTCACAATGGCAACATTCCATGATGTCACTGATGATGTCAGAGGAGAGTTAGTTTAATCTGATTGTCAAGACTTTCTGGCAATTGTAGTGTCCCATGTGTCTACTACTACTCTGTCAATCTCTGTGAGAAATCCTTGACTTCATTGGAGGAACTATGACTACTACTATGTTGATGTTAATTTGAAAAAACTAAATACGGTCAAATTTATTTAACTGTTCTATGCCTTAAAGGTCCCATATTATAAAAAGTGAGATGTTCAGGTATTTTTTTCTTATAAAGCAGGTTTAAGTGCTATATAAATAATATGAAAGAAGTGAAATACTCAATCCACAGAGAAATACACACAGCCCGTATTCACAAACTGTGCCTTTAAACGAGCCATCGGGATTACTGTACATTTGTGATGTCACGAATCTACGATATGTAGAACATTTAAACGTAAATATGTCCCAGGTTATGTCCAGTTGCAGTTTATGTGAATGACATCAGCTGACAGAAAATAAAAATGGAACTAAACTGTTGCCTAGCAACAAAATTCTGTTGCAGTTCCATTGAAATGCACTAAAACGGAGCGTTTCAGACAGAGGGTGAATACAGGCATATTCAGGCAGACAGCATGAGGAAAATAAAGGTGTTTTTTTTTAACATTACAGTATGTAAACATATGGGACCTTTAGAAAAATGAAGGGCACTGTCATTTTGATGCTTAGGCTACATGTTTATTGGCATTGCCTAGCGTCTGCATCGGACAATTCTTTGGTAAGCTGTTTTAACATTTAAAGCTAAGCTTGACTATCTGGAATTAACATTAGAGATATCCACAATTGCGTTTTGATAGTCGTAATGACATTAGAGTGGAATAGAATGCTGTCATACAGCGGCACAGAATATCAAAAGTGCTGATCAAATGCTTTGATATAGAGCGGAATACAATAGCATCATATAGAGCGTACCAGAATGCTGTCATATAGAGAAGAATAGACATTCCTGTGACATCATCATTAATGATCTCACAAAGGCAACATTCTAGGATGTCAATGACAATGTTGCAGCTTATGTAGCATTTTCATTTATGAGGTCACAGAGGCAACATTCCATGATCTCACTGACGATGTTACAGGAATGTTAGTTTAGTCTGAATGACAGAAATCATTGTCTTCATCAGAGGAACTATGACTCCTACTATGTTGATGTTAATTGAAAAAAAACAACTAAATAGAGTAGAACTTATGCAAGTGTTGTACGACCTAAAAAAAATAAGGGAAATGCTATTTAATGCTTACCCTGCATGTTTATTGGCGTTGCCTAGCGTCTGCGTCCGGCAACCCTCCGTCTGCGGACAGTGGAGGACTTGCGGCAGACATTCGAGGAATTGCGTCCCTGTCTGCGAGCTGAGCGAGTCGCCTGCCTGCGTGCGCGTGGCATCGTCAAAAAACAGTTGTTTTCTGTTCAGGTAATACCTGATTGATGGGCGTCACGGGGGTTACGCCCGAAAGTTTACTTATAGAACATAAGTAAACTTTCGACGACGTTCCGTGAATGAAGTGAATACAGTCATATTCAGGCAGACAGCATGAGGAAAATAAAGGCTTTTTTTAACATTACAGCATGTAAACATATGGGATCTTTAGAAAAAATTAAGGGCACCGTCATTTTGATACTTGGGCTACATGTTTTTTGGCATTGCCTAGCGTCTGCTTCGGAAAATTCTCCCACATCTGTAGACATCGAAGGATTGTCAAAATATACACAGGCTTTGTCCGAAATTGCATCAATGCTCTACATACTCAATGGGTGTACGATAGTAGGATAGTAAGTGCAACATAAATTTGTGCGAATAAACAGTAGTATCTATCTTTTTTCGGACACACTGAGAAGTAATTTACATCATTAATTCCCCCTTGCCGGTTGGAGACGTATAACCATGGTAACCGATGCCAACCTCATGTGACCAAAACAACGGTTTGTGAGATGCAAAGTCTGAATTAATTTAAAATATTTATTAAACCGAGGAAAGGGAAATCTTATATTTACAGCTAAATTGAAGTGTTATTGATGTTACAGAGCTGTCTGTCGACGTCTATTATGAACGTTGTCTTCAACAACCGCATTGCATTGTGGGATATTTATGCCACCGTAATGTTCAGCGTTGCATACTGTAATATTTTACCGGAAATAGTATGCAATTTGCGTACTATTGGTTTTATACTAAGGTGTCGGACCTACTAAAATATCTCACATACTGTTTTAGTGTACTAAATAGCATGTTGGTATGGAATTTTGGACACAACCACAAACTGTGATTTCACTGATGAGGTCACAGTTAATGTGACATGATCATTTATGATGTCACAGAAGCATCATTCCATGATGTCACTGATGATGTCACCGGGATGTTTGTTTAGTCTGAATGACAGAGATCATTGACTTCATCAGAGGAACTATGAATACTACTATGTGAATGTTAATTAAAAAAATATAAATACAGTAAAATATACTACCTAAAAAAAACCGCTAAGGCAAATGAAAAGCATTGATGCTTAATGCATTAATGCTTACCGTTCATGTTCATGAATACTACTATGTGAATGTTAATTAAAAAAATCTAAATAAATCAAAATATACTACCTAAAAAAAAACACTAACACAAACCAGAAGCATTAATGCTAGATGCATTAATGCTTACGCTTCATGTTTTTTAATGGCGTTGCCTAGCGTCTGCGTCGGGCAACCCTCCGTCTGCGGTACCTCCGTCTGCGGACACCGGTGGTCTTGCGAGGTCTCCGCCTTCGGCTGGAGGACCTGCGTCCCCGTCTTCTGGCCCTTCTGCGTGCGCGTGGCATTGTCAAAAAACACTTGGTTTTTGATCCGTGATTGATGGGCGTAACGGGGGTTCTATAAGTAAACTTTCGACGACGTTCCGTGATGTCACTTGTGATGTCACAGTTTATGTGACATCATTTATGACATCACAATGGAAACATTCCACCATGTCACTAATGATGTCACAGTTTATGTGACATCATTTATGACGTCACAATGGCAACATTCCATGATGTCACTGATGATGTCAGAGGAGAGTTAGTTTAATCTGATTGTCAAGACTTTCTGGCAATTGTAGTGTCCCATGTGTCTACTACTACTCTGTCAATCTCTGTGAGAAATCCTTGACTTCATTGGAGGAACTATGACTACTACTATGTTGATGTTAATTTGAAAAAACTAAATACGGTCAAATTTATTTAACTGTTCTATGCCTTAAAGGTCCCATATTATAAAAAGTGAGATGTTCAGGTATTTTTTTCTTATAAAGCAGGTTTAAGTGCTATATAAATAATATGAAAGAAGTGAAATACTCAATCCACAGAGAAATACACACAGCCCGTATTCACAAACTGTGCCTTTAAACGAGCCATCGGGATTACTGTACATTTGTGATGTCACGAATCTACGATATGTAGAACATTTAAACGTAAATATGTCCCAGGTTATGTCCAGTTGCAGTTTATGTGAATGACATCAGCTGACAGAAAATAAAAATGGAACTAAACTGTTGCCTAGCAACAAAATTCTGTTGCAGTTCCATTGAAATGCACTAAAACGGAGCGTTTCAGACAGAGGGTGAATACAGGCATATTCAGGCAGACAGCATGAGGAAAATAAAGGTGTTTTTTTTTAACATTACAGTATGTAAACATATGGGACCTTTAGAAAAATGAAGGGCACTGTCATTTTGATGCTTAGGCTACATGTTTATTGGCATTGCCTAGCGTCTGCATCGGACAATTCTTTGGTAAGCTGTTTTAACATTTAAAGCTAAGCTTGACTATCTGGAATTAACATTAGAGATATCCACAATTGCGTTTTGATAGTCGTAATGACATTAGAGTGGAATAGAATGCTGTCATACAGCGGCACAGAATATCAAAAGTGCTGATCAAATGCTTTGATATAGAGCGGAATACAATAGCATCATATAGAGCGTACCAGAATGCTGTCATATAGAGAAGAATAGACATTCCTGTGACATCATCATTAATGATCTCACAAAGGCAACATTCTAGGATGTCAATGACAATGTTGCAGCTTATGTAGCATTTTCATTTATGAGGTCACAGAGGCAACATTCCATGATCTCACTGACGATGTTACAGGAATGTTAGTTTAGTCTGAATGACAGAAATCATTGTCTTCATCAGAGGAACTATGACTCCTACTATGTTGATGTTAATTGAAAAAAAACAACTAAATAGAGTAGAACTTATGCAAGTGTTGTACGACCTAAAAAAAATAAGGGAAATGCTATTTAATGCTTACCCTGCATGTTTATTGGCGTTGCCTAGCGTCTGCGTCCGGCAACCCTCCGTCTGCGGACAGTGGAGGACTTGCGGCAGACATTCGAGGAATTGCGTCCCTGTCTGCGAGCTGAGCGAGTCGCCTGCCTGCGTGCGCGTGGCATCGTCAAAAAACAGTTGTTTTCTGTTCAGGTAATACCTGATTGATGGGCGTCACGGGGGTTACGCCCGAAAGTTTACTTATAGAACATAAGTAAACTTTCGACGACGTTCCGTGAATGAAGTGAATACAGTCATATTCAGGCAGACAGCATGAGGAAAATAAAGGCTTTTTTTAACATTACAGCATGTAAACATATGGGATCTTTAGAAAAAATTAAGGGCACCGTCATTTTGATACTTGGGCTACATGTTTTTTGGCATTGCCTAGCGTCTGCTTCGGAAAATTCTCCCACATCTGTAGACATCGAAGGATTGTCAAAATATACACAGGCTTTGTCCGAAATTGCATCAATGCTCTACATACTCAATGGGTGTACGATAGTAGGATAGTAAGTGCAACATAAATTTGTGCGAATAAACAGTAGTATCTATCTTTTTTCGGACACACTGAGAAGTAATTTACATCATTAATTCCCCCTTGCCGGTTGGAGACGTATAACCATGGTAACCGATGCCAACCTCATGTGACCAAAACAACGGTTTGTGAGATGCAAAGTCTGAATTAATTTAAAATATTTATTAAACCGAGGAAAGGGAAATCTTATATTTACAGCTAAATTGAAGTGTTATTGATGTTACAGAGCTGTCTGTCGACGTCTATTATGAACGTTGTCTTCAACAACCGCATTGCATTGTGGGATATTTATGCCACCGTAATGTTCAGCGTTGCATACTGTAATATTTTACCGGAAATAGTATGCAATTTGCGTACTATTGGTTTTATACTAAGGTGTCGGACCTACTAAAATATCTCACATACTGTTTTAGTGTACTAAATAGCATGTTGGTATGGAATTTTGGACACAACCACAAACTGTGATTTCACTGATGAGGTCACAGTTAATGTGACATGATCATTTATGATGTCACAGAAGCATCATTCCATGATGTCACTGATGATGTCACCGGGATGTTTGTTTAGTCTGAATGACAGAGATCATTGACTTCATCAGAGGAACTATGAATACTACTATGTGAATGTTAATTAAAAAAATATAAATACAGTAAAATATACTACCTAAAAAAAACCGCTAAGGCAAATGAAAAGCATTGATGCTTAATGCATTAATGCTTACCGTTCATGTTCATGAATACTACTATGTGAATGTTAATTAAAAAAATCTAAATAAATCAAAATATACTACCTAAAAAAAAACACTAACACAAACCAGAAGCATTAATGCTAGATGCATTAATGCTTACGCTTCATGTTTTTTAATGGCGTTGCCTAGCGTCTGCGTCGGGCAACCCTCCGTCTGCGGTACCTCCGTCTGCGGACACCGGTGGTCTTGCGAGGTCTCCGCCTTCGGCTGGAGGACCTGCGTCCCCGTCTTCTGGCCCTTCTGCGTGCGCGTGGCATTGTCAAAAAACACTTGGTTTTTGATCCGTGATTGATGGGCGTAACGGGGGTTCTATAAGTAAACTTTCGACGACGTTCCGTGATGTCACTTGTGATGTCACAGTTTATGTGACATCATTTATGACATCACAATGGAAACATTCCACCATGTCACTAATGATGTCACAGTTTATGTGACATCATTTATGACGTCACAATGGCAACATTCCATGATGTCACTGATGATGTCAGAGGAGAGTTAGTTTAATCTGATTGTCAAGACTTTCTGGCAATTGTAGTGTCCCATGTGTCTACTACTACTCTGTCAATCTCTGTGAGAAATCCTTGACTTCATTGGAGGAACTATGACTACTACTATGTTGATGTTAATTTGAAAAAACTAAATACGGTCAAATTTATTTAACTGTTCTATGCCTTAAAGGTCCCATATTATAAAAAGTGAGATGTTCAGGTATTTTTTTCTTATAAAGCAGGTTTAAGTGCTATATAAATAATATGAAAGAAGTGAAATACTCAATCCACAGAGAAATACACACAGCCCGTATTCACAAACTGTGCCTTTAAACGAGCCATCGGGATTACTGTACATTTGTGATGTCACGAATCTACGATATGTAGAACATTTAAACGTAAATATGTCCCAGGTTATGTCCAGTTGCAGTTTATGTGAATGACATCAGCTGACAGAAAATAAAAATGGAACTAAACTGTTGCGTAGCAACAAAATTCTGTTGCAGTTCCATTGAAATGCACTAAAACGGAGCGTTTCAGACAGAGGGTGAATACAGGCATATTCAGGCAGACAGCATGAGGAAAATAAAGGTGTTTTTTTTTAACATTACAGTATGTAAACATATGGGACCTTTAGAAAAATGAAGGGCACTGTCATTTTGATGCTTAGGCTACATGTTTATTGGCATTGCCTAGCGTCTGCATCGGACAATTCTTTGGTAAGCTGTTTTAACATTTAAAGCTAAGCTTGACTATCTGGAATTAACATTAGAGATATCCACAATTGCGTTTTGATAGTCGTAATGACATTAGAGTGGAATAGAATGCTGTCATACAGCGGCACAGAATATCAAAAGTGCTGATCAAATGCTTTGATATAGAGCGGAATACAATAGCATCATATAGAGCGTACCAGAATGCTGTCATATAGAGAAGAATAGACATTCCTGTGACATCATCATTAATGATCTCACAAAGGCAACATTCTAGGATGTCAATGACAATGTTGCAGCTTATGTAGCATTATCATTTATGAGGTCACAGAGGCAACATTCCATGATCTCACTGACGATGTTACAGGAATGTTAGTTTAGTCTGAATGACAGAAATCATTGTCTTCATCAGAGGAACTATGACTCCTACTAAGGGCACCGTCATTTTGATACTTGGGCTACATGTTTTTTGGCATTGCCTAGCGTCTGCTTCGGAAAATTCTCCCACATCTGTAGACATCGAAGGATTGTCAAAATATACACAGGCTTTGTCCGAAATTGCATCAATGCTCTACATACTCAATGGGTGTACGATAGTAGGATAGTAAGTGCAACATAAATTTGTGCGAATAAACAGTAGTATCTATCTTTTTTCGGACACACTGAGAAGTAATTTACATCATTAATTCCCCCTTGCCGGTTGGAGACGTATAACCATGGTAACCGATGCCAACCTCATGTGACCAAAACAACGGTTTGTGAGATGCAAAGTCTGAATTAATTTAAAATATTTATTAAACCGAGGAAAGGGAAATCTTATATTTACAGCTAAATTGAAGTGTTATTGATGTTACAGAGCTGTCTGTCGACGTCTATTATGAACGTTGTCTTCAACAACCGCATTGCATTGTGGGATATTTATGCCACCGTAATGTTCAGCGTTGCATACTGTAATATTTTACCGGAAATAGTATGCAATTTGCGTACTATTGGTTTTATACTAAGGTGTCGGACCTACTAAAATATCTCACATACTGTTTTAGCGTACTAAATAGCATGTTGGTATGGAATTTTGGACACAACCACAAACTGTGATTTCACTGATGAGGTCACAGTTAATGTGACATGATCATTTATGATGTCACAGAAGCATCATTCCATGATGTCACTGATGATGTCACCGGGATGTTTGTTTAGTCTGAATGACAGAGATCATTGACTTCATCAGAGGAACTATGAATACTACTATGTGAATGTTAATTAAAAAAATATAAATACAGTAAAATATACTACCTAAAAAAAAACGCTAAGGCAAATGAAAAGCATTGATGCTTAATGCATTAATGCTTACCGTTCATGTTCATGAATACTACTATGTGAATGTTAATTAAAAAAATCTAAATAAAGCAAAATATACTACCTAAAAAAAACCACTAACACAAACCAGAAGCATTAATGCTAGATGCATTAATGCTTACGCTTCATGTTTTTTAATGGCGTTGCCTAGCGTCTGCGTCGGGCAACCCTCCGTCTGCGGTACCTCCGTCTGCGGACACCGGTGGTCTTGCGAGGTCTCCGCCTTCGGCTGGAGGACCTGCGTCCCCGTCTTCTGGCCCTTCTGCGTGCGCGTGGCATTGTCAAAAAACACTTGGTTTTTGATCCGTGATTGATGGGCGTAACGGGGGTTCTATAAGTAAACTTTCGACGACGTTCCGTGATGTCACTTGTGATGTCACAGTTTATGTGACATCATTTATGACATCACAATGGAAACATTCCACCATGTCACTAATGATGTCACAGTTTATGTGACATCATTTATGACGTCACAATGGCAACATTCCATGATGTCACTGATGATGTCAGAGGAGAGTTAGTTTAATCTGATTGTCAAGACTTTCTGGCAATTGTAGTGTCCCATGTGTCTACTACTACTCTGTCAATCTCTGTGAGAAATCCTTGACTTCATTGGAGGAACTATGACTACTACTATGTTGATGTTAATTTGAAAAAACTAAATACGGTCAAATTTATTTAACTGTTCTATGCCTTAAAGGTCCCATATTATAAAAAGTGAGATGTTCAGGTATTTTTTTCTTATAAAGCAGGTTTAAGTGCTATATAAATAATATGAAAGAAGTGAAATACTCAATCCACAGAGAAATACACACAGCCCGTATTCACAAACTGTGCCTTTAAACGAGCCATCGGGATTACTGTACATTTGTGATGTCACGAATCTACGATATGTAGAACATTTAAACGTAAATATGTCCCAGGTTATGTCCAGTTGCAGTTTATGTGAATGACATCAGCTGACAGAAAATAAAAATGGAACTAAACTGTTGCGTAGCAACAAAATTCTGTTGCAGTTCCATTGAAATGCACTAAAACGGAGCGTTTCAGACAGAGGGTGAATACAGGCATATTCAGGCAGACAGCATGAGGAAAATAAAGGTGTTTTTTTTTAACATTACAGTATGTAAACATATGGGACCTTTAGAAAAATGAAGGGCACTGTCATTTTGATGCTTAGGCTACATGTTTATTGGCATTGCCTAGCGTCTGCATCGGACAATTCTTTGGTAAGCTGTTTTAACATTTAAAGCTAAGCTTGACTATCTGGAATTAACATTAGAGATATCCACAATTGCGTTTTGATAGTCGTAATGACATTAGAGTGGAATAGAATGCTGTCATACAGCGGCACAGAATATCAAAAGTGCTGATCAAATGCTTTGATATAGAGCGGAATACAATAGCATCATATAGAGCGTACCAGAATGCTGTCATATAGAGAAGAATAGACATTCCTGTGACATCATCATTAATGATCTCACAAAGGCAACATTCTAGGATGTCAATGACAATGTTGCAGCTTATGTAGCATTTTCATTTATGAGGTCACAGAGGCAACATTCCATGATCTCACTGACGATGTTACAGGAATGTTAGTTTAGTCTGAATGACAGAAATCATTGTCTTCATCAGAGGAACTATGACTCCTACTATGTTGATGTTAATTGAAAAAAAACAACTAAATAGAGTAGAACTTATGCAAGTGTTGTACGACCTAAAAAAAATAAGGGAAATGCTATTTAATGCTTACCCTGCATGTTTATTGGCGTTGCCTAGCGTCTGCGTCCGGCAACCCTCCGTCTGCGGACAGTGGAGGACTTGCGGCAGACATTCGAGGAATTGCGTCCCTGTCTGCGAGCTGAGCGAGTCGCCTGCCTGCGTGCGCGTGGCATCGTCAAAAAACAGTTGTTTTCTGTTCAGGTAATACCTGATTGATGGGCGTCACGGGGGTTACGCCCGAAAGTTTACTTATAGAACATAAGTAAACTTTCGACGACGTTCCGTGAATGAAGTGAATACAGTCATATTCAGGCAGACAGCATGAGGAAAATAAAGGCTTTTTTTAACATTACAGCATGTAAACATATGGGATCTTTAGAAAAAATTAAGGGCACCGTCATTTTGATACTTGGGCTACATGTTTTTTGGCATTGCCTAGCGTCTGCTTCGGAAAATTCTCCCACATCTGTAGACATCGAAGGATTGTCAAAATATACACAGGCTTTGTCCGAAATTGCATCAATGCTCTACATACTCAATGGGTGTACGATAGTAGGATAGTAAGTGCAACATAAATTTGTGCGAATAAACAGTAGTATCTATCTTTTTTCGGACACACTGAGAAGTAATTTACATCATTAATTCCCCCTTGCCGGTTGGAGACGTATAACCATGGTAACCGATGCCAACCTCATGTGACCAAAACAACGGTTTGTGAGATGCAAAGTCTGAATTAATTTAAAATATTTATTAAACCGAGGAAAGGGAAATCTTATATTTACAGCTAAATTGAAGTGTTATTGATGTTACAGAGCTGTCTGTCGATGTCTATTATGAACGTTGTCTTCAACAACCGCATTGCATTGTGGGATATTTATGCCACCGTAATGTTCAGCGTTGCATACTGTAATATTTTACCGGAAATAGTATGCAATTTGCGTACTATTGGTTTTATACTAAGGTGTCGGACCTACTAAAATATCTCACATACTGTTTTAGCGTACTAAATAGCATGTTGGTATGGAATTTTGGACACAACCACAAACTGTGATTTCACTGATGAGGTCACAGTTAATGTGACATGATCATTTATGATGTCACAGAAGCATCATTCCATGATGTCACTGATGATGTCACCGGGATGTTTGTTTAGTCTGAATGACAGAGATCATTGACTTCATCAGAGGAACTATGAATACTACTATGTGAATGTTAATTAAAAAAATATAAATACAGTAAAATATACTACCTAAAAAAAAACGCTAAGGCAAATGAAAAGCATTGATGCTTAATGCATTAATGCTTACCGTTCATGTTCATGAATACTACTATGTGAATGTTAATTAAAAAAATCTAAATAAAGCAAAATATACTACCTAAAAAAAACCACTAACACAAACCAGAAGCATTAATGCTAGATGCATTAATGCTTACGCTTCATGTTTTTTAATAGCGTTGCCTAGCGTCTGCGTCGGGCAACCCTCCGTCTGCGGTACCTCCGTCTGCGGACACCGGTGGTCTTGCGAGGTCTCCGCCTTCGGCTGGAGGACCTGCGTCCCCGTCTTCTGGCCCTTCTGCGTGCGCGTGGCATTGTCAAAAAACACTTGGTTTTTGATCCGTGATTGATGGGCGTAACGGGGGTTCTATAAGTAAACTTTCGACGACGTTCCGTGATGTCACTTGTGATGTCACAGTTTATGTGACATCATTTATGACATCACAATGGAAACATTCCACCATGTCACTAATGATGTCACAGTTTATGTGACATCATTTATGACGTCACAATGGCAACATTCCATGATGTCACTGATGATGTCAGAGGAGAGTTAGTTTAATCTGATTGTCAAGACTTTCTGGCAATTGTAGTGTCCCATGTGTCTACTACTACTCTGTCAATCTCTGTGAGAAATCCTTGACTTCATTGGAGGAACTATGACTACTACTATGTTGATGTTAATTTGAAAAAACTAAATACGGTCAAATTTATTTAACTGTTCTATGCCTTAAAGGTCCCATATTATAAAAAGTGAGATGTTCAGGTATTTTTTTCTTATAAAGCAGGTTTAAGTGCTATATAAATAATATGAAAGAAGTGAAATACTCAATCCACAGAGAAATACACACAGCCCGTATTCACAAACTGTGCCTTTAAACGAGCCATCGGGATTACTGTACATTTGTGATGTCACGAATCTACGATATGTAGAACATTTAAACGTAAATATGTCCCAGGTTATGTCCAGTTGCAGTTTATGTGAATGACATCAGCTGACAGAAAATAAAAATGGAACTAAACTGTTGCCTAGCAACAAAATTCTGTTGCAGTTCCATTGAAATGCACTAAAACGGAGCGTTTCAGACAGAGGGTGAATACAGGCATATTCAGGCAGACAGCATGAGGAAAATAAAGGTGTTTTTTTTTAACATTACAGTATGTAAACATATGGGACCTTTAGAAAAATGAAGGGCACTGTCATTTTGATGCTTAGGCTACATGTTTATTGGCATTGCCTAGCGTCTGCATCGGACAATTCTTTGGTAAGCTGTTTTAACATTTAAAGCTAAGCTTGACTATCTGGAATTAACATTAGAGATATCCACAATTGCGTTTTGATAGTCGTAATGACATTAGAGTGGAATAGAATGCTGTCATACAGCGGCACAGAATATCAAAAGTGCTGATCAAATGCTTTGATATAGAGCGGAATACAATAGCATCATATAGAGCGTACCAGAATGCTGTCATATAGAGAAGAATAGACATTCCTGTGACATCATCATTAATGATCTCACAAAGGCAACATTCTAGGATGTCAATGACAATGTTGCAGCTTATGTAGCATTTTCATTTATGAGGTCACAGAGGCAACATTCCATGATCTCACTGACGATGTTACAGGAATGTTAGTTTAGTCTGAATGACAGAAATCATTGTCTTCATCAGAGGAACTATGACTCCTACTATGTTGATGTTAATTGAAAAAAAACAACTAAATAGAGTAGAACTTATGCAAGTGTTGTACGACCTAAAAAAAATAAGGGAAATGCTATTTAATGCTTACCCTGCATGTTTATTGGCGTTGCCTAGCGTCTGCGTCCGGCAACCCTCCGTCTGCGGACAGTGGAGGACTTGCGGCAGACATTCGAGGAATTGCGTCCCTGTCTGCGAGCTGAGCGAGTCGCCTGCCTGCGTGCGCGTGGCATCGTCAAAAAACAGTTGTTTTCTGTTCAGGTAATACCTGATTGATGGGCGTCACGGGGGTTACGCCCGAAAGTTTACTTATAGAACATAAGTAAACTTTCGACGACGTTCCGTGAATGAAGTGAATACAGTCATATTCAGGCAGACAGCATGAGGAAAATAAAGGCTTTTTTTAACATTACAGCATGTAAACATATGGGATCTTTAGAAAAAATTAAGGGCACCGTCATTTTGATACTTGGGCTACATGTTTTTTGGCATTGCCTAGCGTCTGCTTCGGAAAATTCTCCCACATCTGTAGACATCGAAGGATTGTCAAAATATACACAGGCTTTGTCCGAAATTGCATCAATGCTCTACATACTCAATGGGTGTACGATAGTAGGATAGTAAGTGCAACATAAATTTGTGCGAATAAACAGTAGTATCTATCTTTTTTCGGACACACTGAGAAGTAATTTACATCATTAATTCCCCCTTGCCGGTTGGAGACGTATAACCATGGTAACCGATGCCAACCTCATGTGACCAAAACAACGGTTTGTGAGATGCAAAGTCTGAATTAATTTAAAATATTTATTAAACCGAGGAAAGGGAAATCTTATATTTACAGCTAAATTGAAGTGTTATTGATGTTACAGAGCTGTCTGTCGACGTCTATTATGAACGTTGTCTTCAACAACCGCATTGCATTGTGGGATATTTATGCCACCGTAATGTTCAGCGTTGCATACTGTAATATTTTACCGGAAATAGTATGCAATTTGCGTACTATTGGTTTTATACTAAGGTGTCGGACCTACTAAAATATCTCACATACTGTTTTAGCGTACTAAATAGCATGTTGGTATGGAATTTTGGACACAACCACAAACTGTGATTTCACTGATGAGGTCACAGTTAATGTGACATGATCATTTATGATGTCACAGAAGCATCATTCCATGATGTCACTGATGATGTCACCGGGATGTTTGTTTAGTCTGAATGACAGAGATCATTGACTTCATCAGAGGAACTATGAATACTACTATGTGAATGTTAATTAAAAAAATATAAATACAGTAAAATATACTACCTAAAAAAAAACGCTAAGGCAAATGAAAAGCATTGATGCTTAATGCATTAATGCTTACCGTTCATGTTCATGAATACTACTATGTGAATGTTAATTAAAAAAATCTAAATAAAGCAAAATATACTACCTAAAAAAAACCACTAACACAAACCAGAAGCATTAATGCTAGATGCATTAATGCTTACGCTTCATGTTTTTTAATGGCGTTGCCTAGCGTCTGCGTCGGGCAACCCTCCGTCTGCGGTACCTCCGTCTGCGGACACCGGTGGTCTTGCGAGGTCTCCGCCTTCGGCTGGAGGACCTGCGTCCCCGTCTTCTGGCCCTTCTGCGTGCGCGTGGCATTGTCAAAAAACACTTGGTTTTTGATCCGTGATTGATGGGCGTAACGGGGGTTCTATAAGTAAACTTTCGACGACGTTCCGTGATGTCACTTGTGATGTCACAGTTTATGTGACATCATTTATGACATCACAATGGAAACATTCCACCATGTCACTAATGATGTCACAGTTTATGTGACATCATTTATGACGTCACAATGGCAACATTCCATGATGTCACTGATGATGTCAGAGGAGAGTTAGTTTAATCTGATTGTCAAGACTTTCTGGCAATTGTAGTGTCCCATGTGTCTACTACTACTCTGTCAATCTCTGTGAGAAATCCTTGACTTCATTGGAGGAACTATGACTACTACTATGTTGATGTTAATTTGAAAAAACTAAATACGGTCAAATTTATTTAACTGTTCTATGCCTTAAAGGTCCCATATTATAAAAAGTGAGATGTTCAGGTATTTTTTTCTTATAAAGCAGGTTTAAGTGCTATATAAATAATATGAAAGAAGTGAAATACTCAATCCACAGAGAAATACACACAGCCCGTATTCACAAACTGTGCCTTTAAAAGAGCCATCGGGATTACTGTACATTTGTGATGTCACGAATCTACGATATGTAGAACATTTAAACGTAAATATGTCCCAGGTTATGTCCAGTTGCAGTTTATGTGAATGACATCAGCTGACAGAAAATAAAAATGGAACTAAACTGTTGCCTAGCAACAAAATTCTGTTGCAGTTCCATTGAAATGCACTAAAACGGAGCGTTTCAGACAGAGGGTGAATACAGGCATATTCAGGCAGACAGCATGAGGAAAATAAAGGTGTTTTTTTTTAACATTACAGTATGTAAACATATGGGACCTTTAGAAAAATGAAGGGCACTGTCATTTTGATGCTTAGGCTACATGTTTATTGGCATTGCCTAGCGTCTGCATCGGACAATTCTTTGGTAAGCTGTTTTAACATTTAAAGCTAAGCTTGACTATCTGGAATTAACATTAGAGATATCCACAATTGCGTTTTGATAGTCGTAATGACATTAGAGTGGAATAGAATGCTGTCATACAGCGGCACAGAATATCAAAAGTGCTGATCAAATGCTTTGATATAGAGCGGAATACAATAGCATCATATAGAGCGTACCAGAATGCTGTCATATAGAGAAGAATAGACATTCCTGTGACATCATCATTAATGATCTCACAAAGGCAACATTCTAGGATGTCAATGACAATGTTGCAGCTTATGTAGCATTTTCATTTATGAGGTCACAGAGGCAACATTCCATGATCTCACTGACGATGTTACAGGAATGTTAGTTTAGTCTGAATGACAGAAATCATTGTCTTCATCAGAGGAACTATGACTCCTACTATGTTGATGTTAATTGAAAAAAAACAACTAAATAGAGTAGAACTTATGCAAGTGTTGTACGACCTAAAAAAAATAAGGGAAATGCTATTTAATGCTTACCCTGCATGTTTATTGGCGTTGCCTAGCGTCTGCGTCCGGCAACCCTCCGTCTGCGGACAGTGGAGGACTTGCGGCAGACATTCGAGGAATTGCGTCCCTGTCTGCGAGCTGAGCGAGTCGCCTGCCTGCGTGCGCGTGGCATCGTCAAAAAACAGTTGTTTTCTGTTCAGGTAATACCTGATTGATGGGCGTCACGGGGGTTACGCCCGAAAGTTTACTTATAGAACATAAGTAAACTTTCGACGACGTTCCGTGAATGAAGTGAATACAGTCATATTCAGGCAGACAGCATGAGGAAAATAAAGGCTTTTTTTAACATTACAGCATGTAAACATATGGGATCTTTAGAAAAAATTAAGGGCACCGTCATTTTGATACTTGGGCTACATGTTTTTTGGCATTGCCTAGCGTCTGCTTCGGAAAATTCTCCCACATCTGTAGACATCGAAGGATTGTCAAAATATACACAGGCTTTGTCCGAAATTGCATCAATGCTCTACATACTCAATGGGTGTACGATAGTAGGATAGTAAGTGCAACATAAATTTGTGCGAATAAACAGTAGTATCTATCTTTTTTCGGACACACTGAGAAGTAATTTACATCATTAATTCCCCCTTGCCGGTTGGAGACGTATAACCATGGTAACCGATGCCAACCTCATGTGACCAAAACAACGGTTTGTGAGATGCAAAGTCTGAATTAATTTAAAATATTTATTAAACCGAGGAAAGGGAAATCTTATATTTACAGCTAAATTGAAGTGTTATTGATGTAACAGAGCTGTCTGTCGATGTCTATTATGAACGTTGTCTTCAACAACCGCATTGCATTGTGGGATATTTATGCCACCGTAATGTTCAGCGTTGCATACTGTAATATTTTACCGGAAATAGTATGCAATTTGCGTACTATTGGTTTTATACTAAGGTGTCGGACCTACTAAAATATCTCACATACTGTTTTAGCGTACTAAATAGCATGTTGGTATGGAATTTTGGACACAACCACAAACTGTGATTTCACTGATGAGGTCACAGTTAATGTGACATGATCATTTATGATGTCACAGAAGCATCATTCCATGATGTCACTGATGATGTCACCGGGATGTTTGTTTAGTCTGAATGACAGAGATCATTGACTTCATCAGAGGAACTATGAATACTACTATGTGAATGTTAATTAAAAAAATATAAATACAGTAAAATATACTACCTAAAAAAAAACGCTAAGGCAAATGAAAAGCATTGATGCTTAATGCATTAATGCTTACCGTTCATGTTCATGAATACTACTATGTGAATGTTAATTAAAAAAATCTAAATAAAGCAAAATATACTACCTAAAAAAAACCACTAACACAAACCAGAAGCATTAATGCTAGATGCATTAATGCTTACGCTTCATGTTTTTTAATGGCGTTGCCTAGCGTCTGCGTCGGGCAACCCTCCGTCTGCGGTACCTCCGTCTGCGGACACCGGTGGTCTTGCGAGGTCTCCGCCTTCGGCTGGAGGACCTGCGTCCCCGTCTTCTGGCCCTTCTGCGTGCGCGTGGCATTGTCAAAAAACACTTGGTTTTTGATCCGTGATTGATGGGCGTAACGGGGGTTCTATAAGTAAACTTTCGACGACGTTCCGTGATGTCACTTGTGATGTCACAGTTTATGTGACATCATTTATGACATCACAATGGAAACATTCCACCATGTCACTAATGATGTCACAGTTTATGTGACATCATTTATGACGTCACAATGGCAACATTCCATGATGTCACTGATGATGTCAGAGGAGAGTTAGTTTAATCTGATTGTCAAGACTTTCTGGCAATTGTAGTGTCCCATGTGTCTACTACTACTCTGTCAATCTCTGTGAGAAATCCTTGACTTCATTGGAGGAACTATGACTACTACTATGTTGATGTTAATTTGAAAAAAATAAATACGGTCAAATTTATTTAACTGTTCTATGCCTTAAAGGTCCCATATTATAAAAAGTGAGATGTTCAGGTATTTTTTTCTTATAAAGCAGGTTTAAGTGCTATATAAATAATATGAAAGAAGTGAAATACTCAATCCACAGAGAAATACACACAGCCCGTATTCACAAACTGTGCCTTTAAACGAGCCATCGGGATTACTGTACATTTGTGATGTCACGAATCTACGATATGTAGAACATTTAAACGTAAATATGTCCCAGGTTATGTCCAGTTGCAGTTTATGTGAATGACATCAGCTGACAGAAAATAAAAATGGAACTAAACTGTTGCGTAGCAACAAAATTCTGTTGCAGTTCCATTGAAATGCACTAAAACGGAGCGTTTCAGACAGAGGGTGAATACAGGCATATTCAGGCAGACAGCATGAGGAAAATAAAGGTGTTTTTTTTTAACATTACAGTATGTAAACATATGGGACCTTTAGAAAAATGAAGGGCACTGTCATTTTGATGCTTAGGCTACATGTTTATTGGCATTGCCTAGCGTCTGCATCGGACAATTCTTTGGTAAGCTGTTTTAACATTTAAAGCTAAGCTTGACTATCTGGAATTAACATTAGAGATATCCACAATTGCGTTTTGATAGTCGTAATGACATTAGAGTGGAATAGAATGCTGTCATACAGCGGCACAGAATATCAAAAGTGCTGATCAAATGCTTTGATATAGAGCGGAATACAATAGCATCATATAGAGCGTACCAGAATGTTGTCATATAGAGAAGAATAGACATTCCTGTGACATCATCATTAATGATCTCACAAAGGCAACATTCTAGGATGTCAATGACAATGTTGCAGCTTATGTAGCATTTTCATTTATGAGGTCACAGAGGCAACATTCCATGATCTCACTGACGATGTTACAGGAATGTTAGTTTAGTCTGAATGACAGAAATCATTGTCTTCATCAGAGGAACTATGACTCCTACTATGTTGATGTTAATTGAAAAAAAACAACTAAATAGAGTAGAACTTATGCAAGTGTTGTACGACCTAAAAAAAATAAGGGAAATGCTATTTAATGCTTACCCTGCATGTTTATTGGCGTTGCCTAGCGTCTGCGTCCGGCAACCCTCCGTCTGCGGACAGTGGAGGACTTGCGGCAGACATTCGAGGAATTGCGTCCCTGTCTGCGAGCTGAGCGAGTCGCCTGCCTGCGTGCGCGTGGCATCGTCAAAAAACAGTTGTTTTCTGTTCAGGTAATACCTGATTGATGGGCGTCACGGGGGTTACGCCCGAAAGTTTACTTATAGAACATAAGTAAACTTTCGACGACGTTCCGTGAATGAAGTGAATACAGTCATATTCAGGCAGACAGCATGAGGAAAATAAAGGCTTTTTTTAACATTACAGCATGTAAACATATGGGATCTTTAGAAAAAATTAAGGGCACCGTCATTTTGATACTTGGGCTACATGTTTTTTGGCATTGCCTAGCGTCTGCTTCGGAAAATTCTCCCACATCTGTAGACATCGAAGGATTGTCAAAATATACACAGGCTTTGTCCGAAATTGCATCAATGCTCTACATACTCAATGGGTGTACGATAGTAGGATAGTAAGTGCAACATAAATTTGTGCGAATAAACAGTAGTATCTATCTTTTTTCGGACACACTGAGAAGTAATTTACATCATTAATTCCCCCTTGCCGGTTGGAGACGTATAACCATGGTAACCGATGCCAACCTCATGTGACCAAAACAACGGTTTGTGAGATGCAAAGTCTGAATTAATTTAAAATATTTATTAAACCGAGGAAAGGGAAATCTTATATTTACAGCTAAATTGAAGTGTTATTGATGTTACAGAGCTGTCTGTCGACGTCTATTATGAACGTTGTCTTCAACAACCGCATTGCATTGTGGGATATTTATGCCACCGTAATGTTCAGCGTTGCATACTGTAATATTTTACCGGAAATAGTATGCAATTTGCGTACTATTGGTTTTATACTAAGGTGTCGGACCTACTAAAATATCTCACATACTGTTTTAGCGTACTAAATAGCATGTTGGTATGGAATTTTGGACACAACCACAAACTGTGATTTCACTGATGAGGTCACAGTTAATGTGACATGATCATTTATGATGTCACAGAAGCATCATTCCATGATGTCACTGATGATGTCACCGGGATGTTTGTTTAGTCTGAATGACAGAGATCATTGACTTCATCAGAGGAACTATGAATACTACTATGTGAATGTTAATTAAAAAAATATAAATACAGTAAAATATACTACCTAAAAAAAAACGCTAAGGCAAATGAAAAGCATTGATGCTTAATGCATTAATGCTTACCGTTCATGTTCATGAATACTACTATGTGAATGTTAATTAAAAAAATCTAAATAAAGCAAAATATACTACCTAAAAAAAACCACTAACACAAACCAGAAGCATTAATGCTAGATGCATTAATGCTTACGCTTCATGTTTTTTAATGGCGTTGCCTAGCGTCTGCGTCGGGCAACCCTCCGTCTGCGGTACCTCCGTCTGCGGACACCGGTGGTCTTGCGAGGTCTCCGCCTTCGGCTGGAGGACCTGCGTCCCCGTCTTCTGGCCCTTCTGCGTGCGCGTGGCATTGTCAAAAAACACTTGGTTTTTGATCCGTGATTGATGGGCGTAACGGGGGTTCTATAAGTAAACTTTCGACGACGTTCCGTGATGTCACTTGTGATGTCACAGTTTATGTGACATCATTTATGACATCACAATGGAAACATTCCACCATGTCACTAATGATGTCACAGTTTATGTGACATCATTTATGACGTCACAATGGCAACATTCCATGATGTCACTGATGATGTCAGAGGAGAGTTAGTTTAATCTGATTGTCAAGACTTTCTGGCAATTGTAGTGTCCCATGTGTCTACTACTACTCTGTCAATCTCTGTGAGAAATCCTTGACTTCATTGGAGGAACTATGACTACTACTATGTTGATGTTAATTTGAAAAAAATAAATACGGTCAAATTTATTTAACTGTTCTATGCCTTAAAGGTCCCATATTATAAAAAGTGAGATGTTCAGGTATTTTTTTCTTATAAAGCAGGTTTAAGTGCTATATAAATAATATGAAAGAAGTGAAATACTCAATCCACAGAGAAATACACACAGCCCGTATTCACAAACTGTGCCTTTAAACGAGCCATCGGGATTACTGTACATTTGTGATGTCACGAATCTACGATATGTAGAACATTTAAACGTAAATATGTCCCAGGTTATGTCCAGTTGCAGTTTATGTGAATGACATCAGCTGACAGAAAATAAAAATGGAACTAAACTGTTGCGTAGCAACAAAATTCTGTTGCAGTTCCATTGAAATGCACTAAAACGGAGCGTTTCAGACAGAGGGTGAATACAGGCATATTCAGGCAGACAGCATGAGGAAAATAAAGGTGTTTTTTTTTAACATTACAGTATGTAAACATATGGGACCTTTAGAAAAATGAAGGGCACTGTCATTTTGATGCTTAGGCTACATGTTTATTGGCATTGCCTAGCGTCTGCATCGGACAATTCTTTGGTAAGCTGTTTTAACATTTAAAGCTAAGCTTGACTATCTGGAATTAACATTAGAGATATCCACAATTGCGTTTTGATAGTCGTAATGACATTAGAGTGGAATAGAATGCTGTCATACAGCGGCACAGAATATCAAAAGTGCTGATCAAATGCTTTGATATAGAGCGGAATACAATAGCATCATATAGAGCGTACCAGAATGCTGTCATATAGAGAAGAATAGACATTCCTGTGACATCATCATTAATGATCTCACAAAGGCAACATTCTAGGATGTCAATGACAATGTTGCAGCTTATGTAGCATTTTCATTTATGAGGTCACAGAGGCAACATTCCATGATCTCACTGACGATGTTACAGGAATGTTAGTTTAGTCTGAATGACAGAAATCATTGTCTTCATCAGAGGAACTATGACTCCTACTATGTTGATGTTAATTGAAAAAAAACAACTAAATAGAGTAGAACTTATGCAAGTGTTGTACGACCTAAAAAAAATAAGGGAAATGCTATTTAATGCTTACCCTGCATGTTTATTGGCGTTGCCTAGCGTCTGCGTCCGGCAACCCTCCGTCTGCGGACAGTGGAGGACTTGCGGCAGACATTCGAGGAATTGCGTCCCTGTCTGCGAGCTGAGCGAGTCGCCTGCCTGCGTGCGCGTGGCATCGTCAAAAAACAGTTGTTTTCTGTTCAGGTAATACCTGATTGATGGGCGTCACGGGGGTTACGCCCGAAAGTTTACTTATAGAACATAAGTAAACTTTCGACGACGTTCCGTGAATGAAGTGAATACAGTCATATTCAGGCAGACAGCATGAGGAAAATAAAGGCTTTTTTTAACATTACAGCATGTAAACATATGGGATCTTTAGAAAAAATTAAGGGCACCGTCATTTTGATACTTGGGCTACATGTTTTTTGGCATTGCCTAGCGTCTGCTTCGGAAAATTCTCCCACATCTGTAGACATCGAAGGATTGTCAAAATATACACAGGCTTTGTCCGAAATTGCATCAATGCTCTACATACTCAATGGGTGTACGATAGTAGGATAGTAAGTGCAACATAAATTTGTGCGAATAAACAGTAGTATCTATCTTTTTTCGGACACACTGAGAAGTAATTTACATCATTAATTCCCCCTTGCCGGTTGGAGACGTATAACCATGGTAACCGATGCCAACCTCATGTGACCAAAACAACGGTTTGTGAGATGCAAAGTCTGAATTAATTTAAAATATTTATTAAACCGAGGAAAGGGAAATCTTATATTTACAGCTAAATTGAAGTGTTATTGATGTTACAGAGCTGTCTGTCGACGTCTATTATGAACGTTGTCTTCAACAACCGCATTGCATTGTGGGATATTTATGCCACCGTAATGTTCAGCGTTGCATACTGTAATATTTTACCGGAAATAGTATGCAATTTGCGTACTATTGGTTTTATACTAAGGTGTCGGACCTACTAAAATATCTCACATACTGTTTTAGCGTACTAAATAGCATGTTGGTATGGAATTTTGGACACAACCACAAACTGTGATTTCACTGATGAGGTCACAGTTAATGTGACATGATCATTTATGATGTCACAGAAGCATCATTCCATGATGTCACTGATGATGTCACCGGGATGTTTGTTTAGTCTGAATGACAGAGATCATTGACTTCATCAGAGGAACTATGAATACTACTATGTGAATGTTAATTAAAAAAATATAAATACAGTAAAATATACTACCTAAAAAAAAACGCTAAGGCAAATGAAAAGCATTGATGCTTAATGCATTAATGCTTACCGTTCATGTTCATGAATACTACTATGTGAATGTTAATTAAAAAAATCTAAATAAAGCAAAATATACTACCTAAAAAAAAACACTAACACAAACCAGAAGCATTAATGCTAGATGCATTAATGCTTACGCTTCATGTTTTTTAATGGCGTTGCCTAGCGTCTGCGTCGGGCAACCCTCCGTCTGCGGTACCTCCGTCTGCGGACACCGGTGGTCTTGCGAGGTCTCCGCCTTCGGCTGGAGGACCTGCGTCCCCGTCTTCTGGCCCTTCTGCGTGCGCGTGGCATTGTCAAAAAACACTTGGTTTTTGATCCGTGATTGATGGGCGTAACGGGGGTTCTATAAGTAAACTTTCGACGACGTTCCGTGATGTCACTTGTGATGTCACAGTTTATGTGACATCATTTATGACATCACAATGGAAACATTCCACCATGTCACTAATGATGTCACAGTTTATGTGACATCATTTATGACGTCACAATGGCAACATTCCATGATGTCACTGATGATGTCAGAGGAGAGTTAGTTTAATCTGATTGTCAAGACTTTCTGGCAATTGTAGTGTCCCATGTGTCTACTACTACTCTGTCAATCTCTGTGAGAAATCCTTGACTTCATTGGAGGAACTATGACTACTACTATGTTGATGTTAATTTGAAAAAACTAAATACGGTCAAATTTATTTAACTGTTCTATGCCTTAAAGGTCCCATATTATAAAAAGTGAGATGTTCAGGTATTTTTTTCTTATAAAGCAGGTTTAAGTGCTATATAAATAATATGAAAGAAGTGAAATACTCAATCCACAGAGAAATACACACAGCCCGTATTCACAAACTGTGCCTTTAAACGAGCCATCGGGATTACTGTACATTTGTGATGTCACGAATCTACGATATGTAGAACATTTAAACGTAAATATGTCCCAGGTTATGTCCAGTTGCAGTTTATGTGAATGACATCAGCTGACAGAAAATAAAAATGGAACTAAACTGTTGCCTAGCAACAAAATTCTGTTGCAGTTCCATTGAAATGCACTAAAACGGAGCGTTTCAGACAGAGGGTGAATACAGGCATATTCAGGCAGACAGCATGAGGAAAATAAAGGTGTTTTTTTTTAACATTACAGTATGTAAACATATGGGACCTTTAGAAAAATGAAGGGCACTGTCATTTTGATGCTTAGGCTACATGTTTATTGGCATTGCCTAGCGTCTGCATCGGACAATTCTTTGGTAAGCTGTTTTAACATTTAAAGCTAAGCTTGACTATCTGGAATTAACATTAGAGATATCCACAATTGCGTTTTGATAGTCGTAATGACATTAGAGTGGAATAGAATGCTGTCATACAGCGGCACAGAATATCAAAAGTGCTGATCAAATGCTTTGATATAGAGCGGAATACAATAGCATCATATAGAGCGTACCAGAATGCTGTCATATAGAGAAGAATAGACATTCCTGTGACATCATCATTAATGATCTCACAAAGGCAACATTCTAGGATGTCAATGACAATGTTGCAGCTTATGTAGCATTTTCATTTATGAGGTCACAGAGGCAACATTCCATGATCTCACTGACGATGTTACAGGAATGTTAGTTTAGTCTGAATGACAGAAATCATTGTCTTCATCAGAGGAACTATGACTCCTACTATGTTGATGTTAATTGAAAAAAAACAACTAAATAGAGTAGAACTTATGCAAGTGTTGTACGACCTAAAAAAAATAAGGGAAATGCTATTTAATGCTTACCCTGCATGTTTATTGGCGTTGCCTAGCGTCTGCGTCCGGCAACCCTCCGTCTGCGGACAGTGGAGGACTTGCGGCAGACATTCGAGGAATTGCGTCCCTGTCTGCGAGCTGAGCGAGTCGCCTGCCTGCGTGCGCGTGGCATCGTCAAAAAACAGTTGTTTTCTGTTCAGGTAATACCTGATTGATGGGCGTCACGGGGGTTACGCCCGAAAGTTTACTTATAGAACATAAGTAAACTTTCGACGACGTTCCGTGAATGAAGTGAATACAGTCATATTCAGGCAGACAGCATGAGGAAAATAAAGGCTTTTTTTAACATTACAGCATGTAAACATATGGGATCTTTAGAAAAAATTAAGGGCACCGTCATTTTGATACTTGGGCTACATGTTTTTTGGCATTGCCTAGCGTCTGCTTCGGAAAATTCTCCCACATCTGTAGACATCGAAGGATTGTCAAAATATACACAGGCTTTGTCCGAAATTGCATCAATGCTCTACATACTCAATGGGTGTACGATAGTAGGATAGTAAGTGCAACATAAATTTGTGCGAATAAACAGTAGTATCTATCTTTTTTCGGACACACTGAGAAGTAATTTACATCATTAATTCCCCCTTGCCGGTTGGAGACGTATAACCATGGTAACCGATGCCAACCTCATGTGACCAAAACAACGGTTTGTGAGATGCAAAGTCTGAATTAATTTAAAATATTTATTAAACCGAGGAAAGGGAAATCTTATATTTACAGCTAAATTGAAGTGTTATTGATGTTACAGAGCTGTCTGTCGACGTCTATTATGAACGTTGTCTTCAACAACCGCATTGCATTGTGGGATATTTATGCCACCGTAATGTTCAGCGTTGCATACTGTAATATTTTACCGGAAATAGTATGCAATTTGCGTACTATTGGTTTTATACTAAGGTGTCGGACCTACTAAAATATCTCACATACTGTTTTAGCGTACTAAATAGCATGTTGGTATGGAATTTTGGACACAACCACAAACTGTGATTTCACTGATGAGGTCACAGTTAATGTGACATGATCATTTATGATGTCACAGAAGCATCATTCCATGATGTCACTGATGATGTCACCGGGATGTTTGTTTAGTCTGAATGACAGAGATCATTGACTTCATCAGAGGAACTATGAATACTACTATGTGAATGTTAATTAAAAAAATATAAATACAGTAAAATATACTACCTAAAAAAAAACGCTAAGGCAAATGAAAAGCATTGATGCTTAATGCATTAATGCTTACCGTTCATGTTCATGAATACTACTATGTGAATGTTAATTAAAAAAATCTAAATAAAGCAAAATATACTACCTAAAAAAAACCACTAACACAAACCAGAAGCATTAATGCTAGATGCATTAATGCTTACGCTTCATGTTTTTTAATGGCGTTGCCTAGCGTCTGTGTCGGGCAACCCTCCGTCTGCGGTACCTCCGTCTGCGGACACCGGTGGTCTTGCGAGGTCTCCGCCTTCGGCTGGAGGACCTGCGTCCCCGTCTTCTGGCCCTTCTGCGTGCGCGTGGCATTGTCAAAAAACACTTGGTTTTTGATCCGTGATTGATGGGCGTAACGGGGGTTCTATAAGTAAACTTTCGACGACGTTCCGTGATGTCACTTGTGATGTCACAGTTTATGTGACATCATTTATGACATCACAATGGAAACATTCCACCATGTCACTAATGATGTCACAGTTTATGTGACATCATTTATGACGTCACAATGGCAACATTCCATGATGTCACTGATGATGTCAGAGGAGAGTTAGTTTAATCTGATTGTCAAGACTTTCTGGCAATTGTAGTGTCCCATGTGTCTACTACTACTCTGTCAATCTCTGTGAGAAATCCTTGACTTCATTGGAGGAACTATGACTACTACTATGTTGATGTTAATTTGAAAAAACTAAATACGGTCAAATTTATTTAACTGTTCTATGCCTTAAAGGTCCCATATTATAAAAAGTGAGATGTTCAGGTATTTTTTTCTTATAAAGCAGGTTTAAGTGCTATATAAATAATATGAAAGAAGTGAAATACTCAATCCACAGAGAAATACACACAGCCCGTATTCACAAACTGTGCCTTTAAACGAGCCATCGGGATTACTGTACATTTGTGATGTCACGAATCTACGATATGTAGAACATTTAAACGTAAATATGTCCCAGGTTATGTCCAGTTGCAGTTTATGTGAATGACATCAGCTGACAGAAAATAAAAATGGAACTAAACTGTTGCGTAGTGTGATATATTTTCAGGTCTTATACAAGACAGCGGGGCCCCTCTTATGCAAACATGGGTAAATAGCATACGTGGACATAGGGTCCAAAGTCCAGGGGTTGAAAGATAAACATGTAGGACACACATGTTCTTATGCTCAGCTCGCATGTTACATGACAGATGTTGCATAACATCTGTGCCCGATATAAGGAGGCGCGAGAGCCCCAAAGGCAGGACTTTCAGATTCGACTTGAGACCTCCGGGCGCTCTAGACGCCCGTATGACATGTGTGGCTTGTTTGTAATAAACTTTATTATACCAGCAAGAACAGTGTCCTCGGAGCATCCTTCATCATCACTTCAACAGCACTGTCGCAGAAAAGATACGACATAATTTGGCGTCACGAATACAGGATCGGAAGTGGCCTCAGCGACAACTTCACAAAACGGTAAGCGCGCTCGATTTAAATGCTGGTCATAAATTGGGGCTGTTATGTGGAGTTGTTTGGACACACCGTAAATTAAGAACCTTCTTGTTATAGACATGTACTGTTGATTTGATGTTTAAAGTGAGGCTCCGTGCTAAATTTAATGGAAAAAAAAAAAAAAAAAAGGGGGAATGAATAGAGAAAAGAAAAAACATATTAGACACTGAGTAACGATGGCTCTGACATAGTCCGGAATTAACTTAGAAAGAAAAAATTGGGAAACCTGGATCCAGGTAATTTGAATAAATAAATGTAAAGAGTGTTAAGAGACAGAGAAATAAAGGAAATAAAGGAAATAAAGGAAATGATCATATGACAAGCCGCAAATCGGATAGAATAGAAAGCCCTCAAGTGGAGGAGCATGTAGTATGGGCCGCAATTAAAACCTGAAAACGACATCTTATGGTCAGTTAATAACTGGAGAGTGTAGAATCACAATTCGATTGATGTTACCACTCTGACGCTTGTTGACGAACGGTGTTCAAGAAGTAGCCTCTCTTCGGAGATTTTACACCTCAACGGTAGCACAAATTTTATGAGAAAAAGTAAGGAAAATAGCGGCAGAAAGCATGCTGTACGAATGAAGATATCTAAAGTTGGAGTGAAGAGAATGTGTGTGTATGGACTTTGGGAGGAGATGCAGCTGGGAAAATGTGGGTGTGTGACACATGGCGCCATATGTGTGCCATAAAATGCATGGGAAGAGAATATATGTGTCAAAGTTAATAATTTGTAAGAATAGATACGTGGCCCGATGTATTGTATAAAACCATGAGCTTCTGTTTCCAGAAGACTAAATTAATTAAATAATGTAAAACATAAGCTGTTGATTGTGGGAATTGCTCTGGATCAGAGGTCAAAGCGCACCCTCTCTGGATCACTGCTGTCACTCACGCCGTTGGGCGTGATGACACGGCCGGTAGGAGTGGACGCTTGTTTTCTCTGCAAAAGAGGGACTTCCGGGAGATACAGTAAAAGAATAAAACGATGAGCCACTGAAATGAGCCTGGTTACGATAAACGCATACACACACATACAAATAAAGTGGAGTTGTGTAACTGCAGTACCCGTATAACCCTTGGAAAAGAATAGAAATATATAATAATAAGAATAAAGAATGTATAAAACCATGAACTTCGTTTAAGAAGGGTAGCGTTTGAAACCCCCCCCCCTCTCTCTCACTCGCCTCAGAATTCCCTAGAGGAGGTTGGAATGTGGGAGTATCCTTGGCCGTTTGAACTGTTTGGATCAGTGGGGTTTACTAAGTGCTTTAATGTGTAGGTAGGGGTTTAAGTTAGGAATAAAATTGATGATGCTGTTAAAGGGACCTAATGGGTGCACAAGAGACTAAATCATTACATGTTTTTTGTCTGTTATGTCATTTATGGTGAATGAGAATTGAGACGGGAGGCACGGCAGCGGGCCGGCACATCACGGAGGGTGGATTGCTGACGTCAACTTGGAGGCTCTCCAGGTCAATCTACTAAAAAGGCCGGTACAATTTATTCACAAACTCTTTAACAAAAACAAAACCTGCATTCCCATATTTGTATGTGTTCTCAGTCATAAGCAATATTGATGGTACACATATAGACCTGCTTTCATTTATTAAGCCTAAGAGGAAACTGACCTGCTCATTCAGGAGAAATAAATAAATGAATTAATAGAAAACTTGGCAACGGATTGATCAGTTAATGCATTTGATTAATTAATGGCATATGATTGTTTAGTCTAAACTCTGCTGACAATTACAGATGTTCAGTTATGTTATGGTGCGTAGTTTGTAAGAGAAAGATTACAAAAGAGTGTGATTTTTGGGCACCATGTTTGCTTGAACAGATTGATTATGTCATAGGCAGGTGTAACTAGTTGTGGACTATGTTGACATGATAAAACCGATTGAAGGGAATGCTCAATCGGTTGCCAAGTTCTTATGTAGAGAGGTCATAAGCAGGTGGGGACTTCCAGATCGAATATCCTCAGACAATGGGAAAGAGTTTGTGGATAAGACGGTGAAATTGATTTTGCAAAAACTAGGGATTAAACAACGTCTTGGGGCAATTTACCACCCACAAAGTCAAGGAATTTGTGAGAGAATGAACGGTGTTCTGAAAAATCGTATTGTCAAAATATGCCAACACACGGGGTTAAACTGGATAGCAGCACTTCCATTGGCGTTAATGGTATGTCGCTCTAGTGAGCTCCGCGATTTACATATGACACCTCATGAGTTGGTTACAGGAAGACTGATGCCAACACCTTGTCTGCGGACAAGTGGGAAAGGTCCAAGTTTGGCCCTTTTAGAAGATGAAATGCAAACGTATGTCACATACATGGTTAATCTACATAAAAGAATATTCACATATGTGTCTGACAGGCAAGCTAAGGAGGAGGTGCAGGAGGAGCTCGATGAGCAAAAAAGGATCACAGTGCTACCTGGAGACAAGGTGTTCGTGAAGGTGTTTAGACGGAAGTGGTATAACGAACGCCGTGAGGGACCGTTTGAAGTGGTTCGCAGTACAGGAACCGCGGTCCAGGTTAAGGGGTCTCCTACATGGTATCATTTATCACATTGTGTCAAAGCACCAAGTGAAGGGGCGCCACATTCACTGATCCAAGATGTTGAAGGCTCAAGAGAGCCCGAAGGCAATGTGGGAGAACACACTCCAGAGAGGGAGATGCATGAAAATCCCCAGAGTCAGAATTCAGAAGGAGAGATCACCCAGGTTGTGGACAATGTTGATGTGTCTGTACACATTCCTGATGATGCCAGAGATGACTCGGCAGTTGATGGACAGGACAGAAGATATAGAGACATTGTCTTTCAACATGTCCCAGACCCAGCAGGGCCTATTTCAGTTGCCTGCAAAGCACCAGAGATATCAAAGGGCGGTGACTCCGCTGCAGGACAACCCAGGGATCCAGTTAGACCAAGGAGCCCGAGACCAGTTAGGAGAAGAGTCAAACCAGACCGTTATTAGAACCAGGGTTGAAGTAACCTTGGGACAGTCAGTTAGGCTTCCATGTCAGTGTACAGAAGAAAATAGTGGTAAAGGGAAACTCAGAGTTCAGTGGGAAGATAACCATGGTAAAATCCTAGATCTGTCAGAGACAGTACCATTAGGGAAATATACATTAGTTAATGACAAAAGGAGAGTGAAGGTTGAGGGAGACTGTAGTCTCTATGTATATAAGCCTCAACAGGAAGATCAAGGTGATTACAGGTGTTCTTTTTACGATCGACATATTGGAAGTGAGCGGTCCGAGTTAGGATTTGGAGTTCGCGTGGTGTCTCTAGTAATAATAGGGGGGAATAAGAGTATAGATTCACAAGAGGTTGGGGAAACAAGAGAATTGACAACGATGACATCAACTCTCCAGACGAAAGCTGGACAGATGGAAGAGAAATCTACTCCTTCAATGGCAAAAGCTATTGAAAGTATAAATGCATCACATGTAACTACAAAGGCGCCTCAGGTGATATCTATAACGTCACCTCCTTTGAGTACTGTGATCAGAGCTAAGTTAGGAGGAACAGCTTACCTTCCTTGTCAGTGTGGGAGATGGAATAATGGAGGGAACTTGTTTCCCAAATGGGAAAATAGTCGTGGTGAAGATTTGCTGTTGACAAGACCTGACGATGACGTTGTGCCTCGTGATCAGAGGAAGTATATTTTGTATAATGAGGTTAGGTGGACGAAAATTAAAGATGATTGTTCCCTTGTCCTGCGTAACGTTACCCGGGAAGACGAAGGAGAATACATGTGTTCTTATGAAGAACCGGAGTTTAAATTTGTTCCATATCAAAATTATTGGATCACAGGTCGTGTGACTCGTAGAGTGTCACTCCTGATAAGAGATTTGGGGCCTATTGGAGCTCCTAGGGGTACTAAAGAAGTTCAGAAACAATTTACTACAGTAACCACTCCAAAGGTGATTAGTACACAGATAAAGCTTGTTACATTAGTTCCAAAAACAACTAAGAATGGTCATACACCGACTCTGGCTACTACTCTAGTTATGACTTCAAAGGGGATGAATGCTACAACAGTGACGACATCCGTGGCATCTACGACATTTGTAAATACAACGCAGACATCTAATATGACATCTTGGACCTTTAAGGATGTGGTTAATTTAGTCGAGAAGCAAGTGTCAAAAATAGAGCCTAGCGTGAACAGAAATAATGACATTGTTGAAGTTAGAGAACAGAGGATAGAAGAAAAGTATATAGAGTCATCTACGACAGCTCAAAGGACTATTTTAAACATAGATAATAACTTTGTTGACTCTGATCAGACACCAGGGTACATGATGGATCAATACCATACAATACAAAAGAGAGACACTAAATGGAAGGCGTTTGGGTTTGATTCTTCAGTGTTACAAATCGCAGACCCTTGGGCAGGTAGGAACTTATGGTTTCAGCAAGTAACCCACTCCGTAAGATCGGTTGTGAAAACGGATGGTCCGTGTCTGGTGAAAATCCGACCGCCAAGCTCATGGCCTTCAATTTTAGAGACTATACCAGAACCACTAACCACTATGTGTCAAAGTTATGCATTATCATGGCTCTTGTATCAACAGCAATCATCAGTGGATAAAGTGATGGCTTTAGCAATGAACCTTTTTAAGCCTAGATTGACTTGTTCTTGGTTGGCAGGTTTACCATATGTAAATATACTTGATCAGCATGAAGATATCAGAACAGCGGTCCCTGATATAATGGAGGTGACGGCAGTGGGAGCTAACAGCTGTTTTTGTTCAAATACAACTCATGAAGGACCGGGAACGTTTATGGGGTTATCAAAGTGTGATAAATATATGATGGACTTGGGTAAAATGGAACGTGGGAATAGTAATGATTCGTATGAAGCGTCTTTTCAGGTACCACAACACAAAAAGAAGACAATTGTAAGGGTACATAATCAGATATTGCCAGGGAATGTGACTATTGGGAATTTCAAGGATATTTGGTGGGTCTGTGGTAATAAGGCATACATATTTCTACCATATGGGTGGACAGGATGCTGTTATATGGCACTGTTGAAACTTCCATATGAGGTTCTTACTATCCAGAAGGGAGAAGGGCCAAAGGGGGTCCAATCTGATGTTGCTTCAAGTAGTAGGAGAAAACGTGAGTTGGCACAGTTTCACAAGTTGGAATCCTACCATTGGAGAATAAGTTTAGGAGAGAAGTGGGGTATAGGATTATTTCCATGGTATGGGGTGGCATTCTTGGCAGATCACATCGACAACATTACCTACACCTTGCAAGGCTTTGCGAACGAAACCATAAGAGGTTTCGAATTGTTGTCAAACACCCAGAGAAGTCACAGACTGACGTTGCTGAAACATGACATGGCTCTTGATTATATTTTGGCCAAACAAGGGGGCTTATGTGTTGCTTTAAATTTATCAGGAGATGCTTGCTATACGTTGATTCCTGATAGTTCTGACAATATGACTAGTGTCATAGAGGCATTGAAGCACATAAGAGATGCGTTTGGCCCATCAGAAGACGCGGGATGGTCTGCAAACGCTTGGTTGCAGGATAAATTGGGGCCACTAGGAGCAGTGTTAGTTCAGGTTTTGGTAGCGCTCGTTCTGTCGTTGTGCGTGATGTTTTGTTTTTGCACGATGTTGTTGACCTTTGCAAAGGCCTTGATAATTAAATGGGTTGGAGTTGTGCTGCCCGGCGATCAAACGTTGATGCCATTATTACACGAAGCTGACACGGACGTGGAAGAGGATGACGCAATAAAGATCGAATTGGTGGAGGAATATCCATTTTAAATATCTCAGAGGATTATAATCCTGTTCTTTACCTCTGCTTTTGCTTGCATAGTTTGTAGTGTTGATTTGGGTTTGCTCTTTCGAGACTTTGTGTAGTCTCGAAGGGGGGGTATGGCAACAAAGGAACAATATGATTAATGGATAATATGATTTCTAATTTCACATTTTTACTTATAGAAGTGTTCTTATTCTGTGTTTGATGTTTTAATTTGTATCTGTTATGTATGCAAAAGATACTGGTTTTCTTTTCTTTCATTCTAGAACATATTGGGGGAAGAACACTGTGAGGGTGGTGGATTGTCAGGGACTCCGAGGGGCTGAATGGATTCAGACACTTCAAACATGAAAATACGAATGGCCTGAAGAACTCTGAACGTGGACTGGCGATACAACATCCAGAGTCAAGACGTCATCGATACTACACCGGCGTCAAGGCTGCTGAGAAACTGCAGCGTTATACAGTCTTATGTCTTCTCTTAGATGTTACCTTAGTATTATTGAAAATGAATTTTCTTTTTTGTGTATTACATGCTTGGGAAATTATGGTTTCTAAATATAATGGGACCTCAGATGTTTTCTTTTTCTTTTTCTCGATGTTTAGGGACAGTGGGGTAGGCAGGAAAAGGTCCATAGAAAGGTGCGATGGGTCGACCAGCCTGACTTTGGACATTATCTTGTTTTGATTTGCTGAGAGTTCCATATGCATTTGCTTAAATCATTTCCATACACAAATTGCTAAAATTCCTCATTTCGGTGTTATGGAGTACTACGTATGGTCGCCTTGGCAGAGGGACCGTGAGAGAATTTTCCTGTCTACATTGTTTAATGGATATTTCAAGAAAGATTAGCTGCCGGACAGGTTTTTCACTCTCACTTTTATACTCCATGTAGTTGTTTCAATGGTAAAAAGGAAGGGTTGTTAAATTTGTCATGTTTATACACCTGTATGTCTTTTATTTTATTTTTTCGAGACTTTGTGTAAGTCTCGAAGGGGGGAATATGTGGTATATTTTCAGGTCTTATACAAGACAGCGGGGCCCCTCTTATGCAAACATGGGTAAATAGCATACGTGGACATAGGGTCCAAAGTCCAGGGGTTGAAAGATAAACATGTAGGACACACATGTTCTTATGCTCAGCTCGCATGTTACATGACAGATGTTGCATAACATCTGTGCCCGATATAAGGAGGCGCGAGAGCCCCAAAGGCAGGACTTTCAGATTCGACTTGAGACCTCCGGGCGCTCTAGACGCCCGTATGACATGTGTGGCTTGTTTGTAATAAACTTTATTATACCAGCAAGAACAGTGTCCTCGGAGCATCCTTCATCATCACTTCAACAGCACTGTCGCAGAAAAGATACGACAGTAGCAACAAAATTCTGTTGCAGTTCCATTGAAATGCACTAAAACGGAGCGTTTCAGACAGAGGGTGAATACAGGCATATTCAGACAGACAGCATGAGGAAAATAAAGGTGTTTTTTTTTAACATTACAGTATGTAAACATATGGGACCTTTAGAAAAATGAAGGGCACTGTCATTTTGATGCTTAGGCTACATGTTTATTGGCATTGCCTAGCGTCTGCATCGGACAATTCTTT
The DNA here is from genome assembly GCF_043250625.1 of Sebastes fasciatus. Classification (NCBI taxonomy): domain Eukaryota; kingdom Metazoa; phylum Chordata; class Actinopteri; order Perciformes; family Sebastidae; genus Sebastes; species Sebastes fasciatus. The sequence continues at coordinate 24,667,167 of NC_133815.1, forward strand.
GGTAAGCTGTTTTAACATTTAAAGCTAAGCTTGACTATCTGGAATTAACATTAGAGATATCCACAATTGCGTTTTGATAGTCGTAATGACATTAGAGTGGAATAGAATGCTGTCATACAGCGGCACAGAATATCAAAAGTGCTGATCAAATGCTTTGATATAGAGCGGAATACAATAGCATCATATAGAGCGTAACAGAATGCTGTCATATAGAGAAGAATAGACATTCCTGTGACATCATCATTAATGATCTCACAAAGGCAACATGCTAGGATGTCAATGACAATGTTGCAGCTTATGTAGCATTATCATTTATGAGGTCACAGAGGCAACATTCCATGATCTCACTGACGATGTTACAGGAATGTTAGTTTAGTCTGAATGACAGAAATCATTGTCTTCATCAGAGGAACTATGACTCCTACTATGTTGATGTTAATTGAAAAAAAACAACTAAATAGAGTAGAACTTATGCAAGTGTTGTACGACCTAAAAAAAATAAGGGAAATGCTATTTAATGCTTACCCTGCATGTTTATTGGCGTTGCCTAGCGTCTGCGTCCGGCAACCCTCCGTCTGCGGACAGTGGAGGACTTGCGGCAGACATTCGAGGAATTGCGTCCCTGTCTGCGAGCTGAGCGAGTCGCCTGCCTGCGTGCGCGTGGCATCGTCAAAAAACAGTTGTTTTCTGTTCAGGTAATACCTGATTGATGGGCGTCACGGGGGTTACGCCCGAAAGTTTACTTATAGAACATAAGTAAACTTTCGACGACGTTCCGTGAATGAAGTGAATACAGTCATATTCAGGCAGACAGCATGAGGAAAATAAAGGCTTTTTTTAACATTACAGCATGTAAACATATGGGATCTTTAGAAAAAATTAAGGGCACCGTCATTTTGATACTTGGGCTACATGTTTTTTGGCATTGCCTAGCGTCTGCTTCGGAAAATTCTCCCACATCTGTAGACATCGAAGGATTGTCAAAATATACACAGGCTTTGTCCGAAATTGCATCAATGCTCTACATACTCAATGGGTGTACGATAGTAGGATAGTAAGTGCAACATAAATTTGTGCGAATAAACAGTAGTATCTATCTTTTTTCGGACACACTGAGAAGTAATTTACATCATTAATTCCCCCTTGCCGGTTGGAGACGTATAACCATGGTAACCGATGCCAACCTCATGTGACCAAAACAACGGTTTGTGAGATGCAAAGTCTGAATTAATTTAAAATATTTATTAAACCGAGGAAAGGGAAATCTTATATTTACAGCTAAATTGAAGTGTTATTGATGTTACAGAGCTGTCTGTCGACGTCTATTATGAACGTTGTCTTCAACAACCGCATTGCATTGTGGGATATTTATGCCACCGTAATGTTCAGCGTTGCATACTGTAATATTTTACCGGAAATAGTATGCAATTTGCGTACTATTGGTTTTATACTAAGGTGTCGGACCTACTAAAATATCTCACATACTGTTTTAGCGTACTAAATAGCATGTTGGTATGGAATTTTGGACACAACCACAAACTGTGATTTCACTGATGAGGTCACAGTTAATGTGACATGATCATTTATGATGTCACAGAAGCATCATTCCATGATGTCACTGATGATGTCACCGGGATGTTTGTTTAGTCTGAATGACAGAGATCATTGACTTCATCAGAGGAACTATGAATACTACTATGTGAATGTTAATTAAAAAAATATAAATACAGTAAAATATACTACCTAAAAAAAAACGCTAAGGCAAATGAAAAGCATTGATGCTTAATGCATTAATGCTTACCGTTCATGTTCATGAATACTACTATGTGAATGTTAATTAAAAAAATCTAAATAAAGCAAAATATACTACCTAAAAAAAAACACTAACACAAACCAGAAGCATTAATGCTAGATGCATTAATGCTTACGCTTCATGTTTTTTAATGGCGTTGCCTAGCGTCTGCGTCGGGCAACCCTCCGTCTGCGGTACCTCCGTCTGCGGACACCGGTGGTCTTGCGAGGTCTCCGCCTTCGGCTGGAGGACCTGCGTCCCCGTCTTCTGGCCCTTCTGCGTGCGCGTGGCATTGTCAAAAAACACTTGGTTTTTGATCCGTGATTGATGGGCGTAACGGGGGTTCTATAAGTAAACTTTCGACGACGTTCCGTGATGTCACTTGTGATGTCACAGTTTATGTGACATCATTTATGACATCACAATGGAAACATTCCACCATGTCACTAATGATGTCACAGTTTATGTGACATCATTTATGACGTCACAATGGCAACATTCCATGATGTCACTGATGATGTCAGAGGAGAGTTAGTTTAATCTGATTGTCAAGACTTTCTGGCAATTGTAGTGTCCCATGTGTCTACTACTACTCTGTCAATCTCTGTGAGAAATCCTTGACTTCATTGGAGGAACTATGACTACTACTATGTTGATGTTAATTTGAAAAAACTAAATACGGTCAAATTTATTTAACTGTTCTATGCCTTAAAGGTCCCATATTATAAAAAGTGAGATGTTCAGGTATTTTTTTCTTATAAAGCAGGTTTAAGTGCTATATAAATAATATGAAAGAAGTGAAATACTCAATCCACAGAGAAATACACACAGCCCGTATTCACAAACTGTGCCTTTAAACGAGCCATCGGGATTACTGTACATTTGTGATGTCACGAATCTACGATATGTAGAACATTTAAACGTAAATATGTCCCAGGTTATGTCCAGTTGCAGTTTATGTGAATGACATCAGCTGACAGAAAATAAAAATGGAACTAAACTGTTGCCTAGCAACAAAATTCTGTTGCAGTTCCATTGAAATGCACTAAAACGGAGCGTTTCAGACAGAGGGTGAATACAGGCATATTCAGGCAGACAGCATGAGGAAAATAAAGGTGTTTTTTTTTAACATTACAGTATGTAAACATATGGGACCTTTAGAAAAATGAAGGGCACTGTCATTTTGATGCTTAGGCTACATGTTTATTGGCATTGCCTAGCGTCTGCATCGGACAATTCTTTGGTAAGCTGTTTTAACATTTAAAGCTAAGCTTGACTATCTGGAATTAACATTAGAGATATCCACAATTGCGTTTTGATAGTCGTAATGACATTAGAGTGGAATAGAATGCTGTCATACAGCGGCACAGAATATCAAAAGTGCTGATCAAATGCTTTGATATAGAGCGGAATACAATAGCATCATATAGAGCGTAACAGAATGCTGTCATATAGAGAAGAATAGACATTCCTGTGACATCATCATTAATGATCTCACAAAGGCAACATTCTAGGATGTCAATGACAATGTTGCAGCTTATGTAGCATTATCATTTATGAGGTCACAGAGGCAACATTCCATGATCTCACTGACGATGTTACAGGAATGTTAGTTTAGTCTGAATGACAGAAATCATTGTCTTCATCAGAGGAACTATGACTCCTACTATGTTGATGTTAATTGAAAAAAAACAACTAAATAGAGTAGAACTTATGCAAGTGTTGTACGACCTAAAAAAAATAAGGGAAATGCTATTTAATGCTTACCCTGCATGTTTATTGGCGTTGCCTAGCGTCTGCGTCCGGCAACCCTCCGTCTGCGGACAGTGGAGGACTTGCGGCAGACATTCGAGGAATTGCGTCCCTGTCTGCGAGCTGAGCGAGTCGCCTGCCTGCGTGCGCGTGGCATCGTCAAAAAACAGTTGTTTTCTGTTCAGGTAATACCTGATTGATGGGCGTCACGGGGGTTACGCCCGAAAGTTTACTTATAGAACATAAGTAAACTTTCGACGACGTTCCGTGAATGAAGTGAATACAGTCATATTCAGGCAGACAGCATGAGGAAAATAAAGGCTTTTTTTAACATTACAGCATGTAAACATATGGGATCTTTAGAAAAAATTAAGGGCACCGTCATTTTGATACTTGGGCTACATGTTTTTTGGCATTGCCTAGCGTCTGCTTCGGAAAATTCTCCCACATCTGTAGACATCGAAGGATTGTCAAAATATACACAGGCTTTGTCCGAAATTGCATCAATGCTCTACATACTCAATGGGTGTACGATAGCAGGATAGTAAGTGCAACATAAATTTGTGCGAATAAACAGTAGTATCTATCTTTTTTCGGACACACTGAGAAGTAATTTACATCATTAATTCCCCCTTGCCGGTTGGAGACGTATAACCATGGTAACCGATGCCAACCTCATGTGACCAAAACAACGGTTTGTGAGATGCAAAGTCTGAATTAATTTAAAATATTTATTAAACCGAGGAAAGGGAAATCTTATATTTACAGCTAAATTGAAGTGTTATTGATGTTACAGAGCTGTCTGTCGACGTCTATTATGAACGTTGTCTTCAACAACCGCATTGCATTGTGGGATATTTATGCCACCGTAATGTTCAGCGTTGCATACTGTAATATTTTACCGGAAATAGTATGCAATTTGCGTACTATTGGTTTTATACTAAGGTGTCGGACCTACTAAAATATCTCACATACTGTTTTAGCGTACTAAATAGCATGTTGGTATGGAATTTTGGACACAACCACAAACTGTGATTTCACTGATGAGGTCACAGTTAATGTGACATGATCATTTATGATGTCACAGAAGCATCATTCCATGATGTCACTGATGATGTCACCGGGATGTTTGTTTAGTCTGAATGACAGAGATCATTGACTTCATCAGAGGAACTATGAATACTACTATGTGAATGTTAATTAAAAAAATATAAATACAGTAAAATATACTACCTAAAAAAAAACGCTAAGGCAAATGAAAAGCATTGATGCTTAATGCATTAATGCTTACCGTTCATGTTCATGAATACTACTATGTGAATGTTAATTAAAAAAATCTAAATAAAGCAAAATATACTACCTAAAAAAAACCACTAACACAAACCAGAAGCATTAATGCTAGATGCATTAATGCTTACGCTTCATGTTTTTTAATGGCGTTGCCTAGCGTCTGCGTCGGGCAACCCTCCGTCTGCGGTACCTCCGTCTGCGGACACCGGTGGTCTTGCGAGGTCTCCGCCTTCGGCTGGAGGACCTGCGTCCCCGTCTTCTGGCCCTTCTGCGTGCGCGTGGCATTGTCAAAAAACACTTGGTTTTTGATCCGTGATTGATGGGCGTAACGGGGGTTCTATAAGTAAACTTTCGACGACGTTCCGTGATGTCACTTGTGATGTCACAGTTTATGTGACATCATTTATGACATCACAATGGAAACATTCCACCATGTCACTAATGATGTCACAGTTTATGTGACATCATTTATGACGTCACAATGGCAACATTCCATGATGTCACTGATGATGTCAGAGGAGAGTTAGTTTAATCTGATTGTCAAGACTTTCTGGCAATTGTAGTGTCCCATGTGTCTACTACTACTCTGTCAATCTCTGTGAGAAATCCTTGACTTCATTGGAGGAACTATGACTACTACTATGTTGATGTTAATTTGAAAAAACTAAATACGGTCAAATTTATTTAACTGTTCTATGCCTTAAAGGTCCCATATTATAAAAAGTGAGATGTTCAGGTATTTTTTTCTTATAAAGCAGGTTTAAGTGCTATATAAATAATATGAAAGAAGTGAAATACTCAATCCACAGAGAAATACACACAGCCCGTATTCACAAACTGTGCCTTTAAACGAGCCATCGGGATTACTGTACATTTGTGATGTCACGAATCTACGATATGTAGAACATTTAAACGTAAATATGTCCCAGGTTATGTCCAGTTGCAGTTTATGTGAATGACATCAGCTGACAGAAAATAAAAATGGAACTAAACTGTTGCCTAGCAACAAAATTCTGTTGCAGTTCCATTGAAATGCACTAAAACGGAGCGTTTCAGACAGAGGGTGAATACAGGCATATTCAGGCAGACAGCATGAGGAAAATAAAGGTGTTTTTTTTTAACATTACAGTATGTAAACATATGGGACCTTTAGAAAAATGAAGGGCACTGTCATTTTGATGCTTAGGCTACATGTTTATTGGCATTGCCTAGCGTCTGCATCGGACAATTCTTTGGTAAGCTGTTTTAACATTTAAAGCTAAGCTTGACTATCTGGAATTAACATTAGAGATATCCACAATTGCGTTTTGATAGTCGTAATGACATTAGAGTGGAATAGAATGCTGTCATACAGCGGCACAGAATATCAAAAGTGCTGATCAAATGCTTTGATATAGAGCGGAATACAATAGCATCATATAGAGCGTACCAGAATGCTGTCATATAGAGAAGAATAGACATTCCTGTGACATCATCATTAATGATCTCACAAAGGCAACATTCTAGGATGTCAATGACAATGTTGCAGCTTATGTAGCATTATCATTTATGAGGTCACAGAGGCAACATTCCATGATCTCACTGACGATGTTACAGGAATGTTAGTTTAGTCTGAATGACAGAAATCATTGTCTTCATCAGAGGAACTATGACTCCTACTATGTTGATGTTAATTGAAAAAAAACAACTAAATAGAGTAGAACTTATGCAAGTGTTGTACGACCTAAAAAAAATAAGGGAAATGCTATTTAATGCTTACCCTGCATGTTTATTGGCGTTGCCTAGCGTCTGCGTCCGGCAACTCTCCGTCTGCGGACAGTGGAGGACTTGCGGCAGACATTCGAGGAATTGCGTCCCTGTCTGCGAGCTGAGCGAGTCGCCTGCCTGCGTGTGCGTGGCATCGTCAAAAAACAGTTGTTTTCTGTTCAGGTAATACCTGATTGATGGGCGTCACGGGGGTTACGCCCGAAAGTTTACTTATAGAACATAAGTAAACTTTCGACGACGTTCCGTGAATGAAGTGAATACAGTCATATTCAGGCAGACAGCATGAGGAAAATAAAGGCTTTTTTTAACATTACAGCATGTAAACATATGGGATCTTTAGAAAAAATTAAGGGCACCGTCATTTTGATACTTGGGCTACATGTTTTTTGGCATTGCCTAGCGTCTGCTTCGGAAAATTCTCCCACATCTGTAGACATCGAAGGATTGTCAAAATATACACAGGCTTTGTCCGAAATTGCATCAATGCTCTACATACTCAATGGGTGTACGATAGTAGGATAGTAAGTGCAACATAAATTTGTGCGAATAAACAGTAGTATCTATCTTTTTTCGGACACACTGAGAAGTAATTTACATCATTAATTCCCCCTTGCCGGTTGGAGACGTATAACCATGGTAACCGATGCCAACCTCATGTGACCAAAACAACGGTTTGTGAGATGCAAAGTCTGAATTAATTTAAAATATTTATTAAACCGAGGAAAGGGAAATCTTATATTTACAGCTAAATTGAAGTGTTATTGATGTTACAGAGCTGTCTGTCGACGTCTATTATGAACGTTGTCTTCAACAACCGCATTGCATTGTGGGATATTTATGCCACCGTAATGTTCAGCGTTGCATACTGTAATATTTTACCGGAAATAGTATGCAATTTGCGTACTATTGGTTTTATACTAAGGTGTCGGACCTACTAAAATATCTCACATACTGTTTTAGCGTACTAAATAGCATGTTGGTATGGAATTTTGGACACAACCACAAACTGTGATTTCACTGATGAGGTCACAGTTAATGTGACATGATCATTTATGATGTCACAGAAGCATCATTCCATGATGTCACTGATGATGTCACCGGGATGTTTGTTTAGTCTGAATGACAGAGATCATTGACTTCATCAGAGGAACTATGAATACTACTATGTGAATGTTAATTAAAAAAATATAAATACAGTAAAATATACTACCTAAAAAAAAACGCTAAGGCAAATGAAAAGCATTGATGCTTAATGCATTAATGCTTACCGTTCATGTTCATGAATACTACTATGTGAATGTTAATTAAAAAAATCTAAATAAAGCAAAATATACTACCTAAAAAAAAACACTAACACAAACCAGAAGCATTAATGCTAGATGCATTAATGCTTACGCTTCATGTTTTTTAATGGCGTTGCCTAGCGTCTGCGTCGGGCAACCCTCCGTCTGCGGTACCTCCGTCTGCGGACACCGGTGGTCTTGCGAGGTCTCCGCCTTCGGCTGGAGGACCTGCGTCCCCGTCTTCTGGCCCTTCTGCGTGCGCGTGGCATTGTCAAAAAACACTTGGTTTTTGATCCGTGATTGATGGGCGTAACGGGGGTTCTATAAGTAAACTTTCGACGACGTTCCGTGATGTCACTTGTGATGTCACAGTTTATGTGACATCATTTATGACATCACAATGGAAACATTCCACCATGTCACTAATGATGTCACAGTTTATGTGACATCATTTATGACGTCACAATGGCAACATTCCATGATGTCACTGATGATGTCAGAGGAGAGTTAGTTTAATCTGATTGTCAAGACTTTCTGGCAATTGTAGTGTCCCATGTGTCTACTACTACTCTGTCAATCTCTGTGAGAAATCCTTGACTTCATTGGAGGAACTATGACTACTACTATGTTGATGTTAATTTGAAAAAACTAAATACGGTCAAATTTATTTAACTGTTCTATGCCTTAAAGGTCCCATATTATAAAAAGTGAGATGTTCAGGTATTTTTTTCTTATAAAGCAGGTTTAAGTGCTATATAAATAATATGAAAGAAGTGAAATACTCAATCCACAGAGAAATACACACAGCCCGTATTCACAAACTGTGCCTTTAAACGAGCCATCGGGATTACTGTACATTTGTGATGTCACGAATCTACGATATGTAGAACATTTAAACGTAAATATGTCCCAGGTTATGTCCAGTTGCAGTTTATGTGAATGACATCAGCTGACAGAAAATAAAAATGGAACTAAACTGTTGCCTAGCAACAAAATTCTGTTGCAGTTCCATTGAAATGCACTAAAACGGAGCGTTTCAGACAGAGGGTGAATACAGGCATATTCAGGCAGACAGCATGAGGAAAATAAAGGTGTTTTTTTTTAACATTACAGTATGTAAACATATGGGACCTTTAGAAAAATGAAGGGCACTGTCATTTTGATGCTTAGGCTACATGTTTATTGGCATTGCCTAGCGTCTGCATCGGACAATTCTTTGGTAAGCTGTTTTAACATTTAAAGCTAAGCTTGACTATCTGGAATTAACATTAGAGATATCCACAATTGCGTTTTGATAGTCGTAATGACATTAGAGTGGAATAGAATGCTGTCATACAGCGGCACAGAATATCAAAAGTGCTGATCAAATGCTTTGATATAGAGCGGAATACAATAGCATCATATAGAGCGTAACAGAATGCTGTCATATAGAGAAGAATAGACATTCCTGTGACATCATCATTAATGATCTCACAAAGGCAACATTCTAGGATGTCAATGACAATGTTGCAGCTTATGTAGCATTATCATTTATGAGGTCACAGAGGCAACATTCCATGATCTCACTGACGATGTTACAGGAATGTTAGTTTAGTCTGAATGACAGAAATCATTGTCTTCATCAGAGGAACTATGACTCCTACTATGTTGATGTTAATTGAAAAAAAACAACTAAATAGAGTAGAACTTATGCAAGTGTTGTACGACCTAAAAAAAATAAGGGAAATGCTATTTAATGCTTACCCTGCATGTTTATTGGCGTTGCCTAGCGTCTGCGTCCGGCAACCCTCCGTCTGCGGACAGTGGAGGACTTGCGGCAGACATTCGAGGAATTGCGTCCCTGTCTGCGAGCTGAGCGAGTCGCCTGCCTGCGTGCGCGTGGCATCGTCAAAAAACAGTTGTTTTCTGTTCAGGTAATACCTGATTGATGGGCGTCACGGGGGTTACGCCCGAAAGTTTACTTATAGAACATAAGTAAACTTTCGACGACGTTCCGTGAATGAAGTGAATACAGTCATATTCAGGCAGACAGCATGAGGAAAATAAAGGCTTTTTTTAACATTACAGCATGTAAACATATGGGATCTTTAGAAAAAATTAAGGGCACCGTCATTTTGATACTTGGGCTACATGTTTTTTGGCATTGCCTAGCGTCTGCTTCGGAAAATTCTCCCACATCTGTAGACATCGAAGGATTGTCAAAATATACACAGGCTTTGTCCGAAATTGCATCAATGCTCTACATACTCAATGGGTGTACGATAGTAGGATAGTAAGTGCAACATAAATTTGTGCGAATAAACAGTAGTATCTATCTTTTTTCGGACACACTGAGAAGTAATTTACATCATTAATTCCCCCTTGCCGGTTGGAGACGTATAACCATGGTAACCGATGCCAACCTCATGTGACCAAAACAACGGTTTGTGAGATGCAAAGTCTGAATTAATTTAAAATATTTATTAAACCGAGGAAAGGGAAATCTTATATTTACAGCTAAATTGAAGTGTTATTGATGTTACAGAGCTGTCTGTCGACGTCTATTATGAACGTTGTCTTCAACAACCGCATTGCATTGTGGGATATTTATGCCACCGTAATGTTCAGCGTTGCATACTGTAATATTTTACCGGAAATAGTATGCAATTTGCGTACTATTGGTTTTATACTAAGGTGTCGGACCTACTAAAATATCTCACATACTGTTTTAGCGTACTAAATAGCATGTTGGTATGGAATTTTGGACACAACCACAAACTGTGATTTCACTGATGAGGTCACAGTTAATGTGACATGATCATTTATGATGTCACAGAAGCATCATTCCATGATGTCACTGATGATGTCACCGGGATGTTTGTTTAGTCTGAATGACAGAGATCATTGACTTCATCAGAGGAACTATGAATACTACTATGTGAATGTTAATTAAAAAAATATAAATACAGTAAAATATACTACCTAAAAAAAAACGCTAAGGCAAATGAAAAGCATTGATGCTTAATGCATTAATGCTTACCGTTCATGTTCATGAATACTACTATGTGAATGTTAATTAAAAAAATCTAAATAAAGCAAAATATACTACCTAAAAAAAACCACTAACACAAACCAGAAGCATTAATGCTAGATGCATTAATGCTTACGCTTCATGTTTTTTAATGGCGTTGCCTAGCGTCTGCGTCGGGCAACCCTCCGTCTGCGGTACCTCCGTCTGCGGACACCGGTGGTCTTGCGAGGTCTCCGCCTTCGGCTGGAGGACCTGCGTCCCCGTCTTCTGGCCCTTCTGCGTGCGCGTGGCATTGTCAAAAAACACTTGGTTTTTGATCCGTGATTGATGGGCGTAACGGGGGTTCTATAAGTAAACTTTCGACGACGTTCCGTGATGTCACTTGTGATGTCACAGTTTATGTGACATCATTTATGACATCACAATGGAAACATTCCACCATGTCACTAATGATGTCACAGTTTATGTGACATCATTTATGACGTCACAATGGCAACATTCCATGATGTCACTGATGATGTCAGAGGAGAGTTAGTTTAATCTGATTGTCAAGACTTTCTGGCAATTGTAGTGTCCCATGTGTCTACTACTACTCTGTCAATCTCTGTGAGAAATCCTTGACTTCATTGGAGGAACTATGACTACTACTATGTTGATGTTAATTTGAAAAAACTAAATACGGTCAAATTTATTTAACTGTTCTATGCCTTAAAGGTCCCATATTATAAAAAGTGAGATGTTCAGGTATTTTTTTCTTATAAAGCAGGTTTAAGTGCTATATAAATAATATGAAAGAAGTGAAATACTCAATCCACAGAGAAATACACACAGCCCGTATTCACAAACTGTGCCTTTAAACGAGCCATCGGGATTACTGTACATTTGTGATGTCACGAATCTACGATATGTAGAACATTTAAACGTAAATATGTCCCAGGTTATGTCCAGTTGCAGTTTATGTGAATGACATCAGCTGACAGAAAATAAAAATGGAACTAAACTGTTGCGTAGCAACAAAATTCTGTTGCAGTTCCATTGAAATGCACTAAAACGGAGCGTTTCAGACAGAGGGTGAATACAGGCATATTCAGGCAGACAGCATGAGGAAAATAAAGGTGTTTTTTTTTAACATTACAGTATGTAAACATATGGGACCTTTAGAAAAATGAAGGGCACTGTCATTTTGATGCTTAGGCTACATGTTTATTGGCATTGCCTAGCGTCTGCATCGGACAATTCTTTGGTAAGCTGTTTTAACATTTAAAGCTAAGCTTGACTATCTGGAATTAACATTAGAGATATCCACAATTGCGTTTTGATAGTCGTAATGACATTAGAGTGGAATAGAATGCTGTCATACAGCGGCACAGAATATCAAAAGTGCTGATCAAATGCTTTGATATAGAGCGGAATACAATAGCATCATATAGAGCGTAACAGAATGCTGTCATATAGAGAAGAATAGACATTCCTGTGACATCATCATTAATGATCTCACAAAGGCAACATTCTAGGATGTCAATGACAATGTTGCAGCTTATGTAGCATTATCATTTATGAGGTCACAGAGGCAACATTCCATGATCTCACTGACGATGTTACAGGAATGTTAGTTTAGTCTGAATGACAGAAATCATTGTCTTCATCAGAGGAACTATGACTCCTACTATGTTGATGTTAATTGAAAAAAAACAACTAAATAGAGTAGAACTTATGCAAGTGTTGTACGACCTAAAAAAAATAAGGGAAATGCTATTTAATGCTTACCCTGCATGTTTATTGGCGTTGCCTAGCGTCTGCGTCCGGCAACCCTCCGTCTGCGGACAGTGGAGGACTTGCGGCAGACATTCGAGGAATTGCGTCCCTGTCTGCGAGCTGAGCGAGTCGCCTGCCTGCGTGCGCGTGGCATCGTCAAAAAACAGTTGTTTTCTGTTCAGGTAATACCTGATTGATGGGCGTCACGGGGGTTACGCCCGAAAGTTTACTTATAGAACATAAGTAAACTTTCGACGACGTTCCGTGAATGAAGTGAATACAGTCATATTCAGGCAGACAGCATGAGGAAAATAAAGGCTTTTTTTAACATTACAGCATGTAAACATATGGGATCTTTAGAAAAAATTAAGGGCACCGTCATTTTGATACTTGGGCTACATGTTTTTTGGCATTGCCTAGCGTCTGCTTCGGAAAATTCTCCCACATCTGTAGACATCGAAGGATTGTCAAAATATACACAGGCTTTGTCCGAAATTGCATCAATGCTCTACATACTCAATGGGTGTACGATAGTAGGATAGTAAGTGCAACATAAATTTGTGCGAATAAACAGTAGTATCTATCTTTTTTCGGACACACTGAGAAGTAATTTACATCATTAATTCCCCCTTGCCGGTTGGAGACGTATAACCATGGTAACCGATGCCAACCTCATGTGACCAAAACAACGGTTTGTGAGATGCAAAGTCTGAATTAATTTAAAATATTTATTAAACCGAGGAAAGGGAAATCTTATATTTACAGCTAAATTGAAGTGTTATTGATGTTACAGAGCTGTCTGTCGACGTCTATTATGAACGTTGTCTTCAACAACCGCATTGCATTGTGGGATATTTATGCCACCGTAATGTTCAGCGTTGCATACTGTAATATTTTACCGGAAATAGTATGCAATTTGCGTACTATTGGTTTTATACTAAGGTGTCGGACCTACTAAAATATCTCACATACTGTTTTAGCGTACTAAATAGCATGTTGGTATGGAATTTTGGACACAACCACAAACTGTGATTTCACTGATGAGGTCACAGTTAATGTGACATGATCATTTATGATGTCACAGAAGCATCATTCCATGATGTCACTGATGATGTCACCGGGATGTTTGTTTAGTCTGAATGACAGAGATCATTGACTTCATCAGAGGAACTATGAATACTACTATGTGAATGTTAATTAAAAAAATATAAATACAGTAAAATATACTACCTAAAAAAAAACGCTAAGGCAAATGAAAAGCATTGATGCTTAATGCATTAATGCTTACCGTTCATGTTCATGAATACTACTATGTGAATGTTAATTAAAAAAATCTAAATAAAGCAAAATATACTACCTAAAAAAAACCACTAACACAAACCAGAAGCATTAATGCTAGATGCATTAATGCTTACGCTTCATGTTTTTTAATGGCGTTGCCTAGCGTCTGCGTCGGGCAACCCTCCGTCTGCGGTACCTCCGTCTGCGGACACCGGTGGTCTTGCGAGGTCTCCGCCTTCGGCTGGAGGACCTGCGTCCCCGTCTTCTGGCCCTTCTGCGTGCGCGTGGCATTGTCAAAAAACACTTGGTTTTTGATCCGTGATTGATGGGCGTAACGGGGGTTCTGTAAGTAAACTTTCGACGACGTTCCGTGATGTCACTTGTGATGTCACAGTTTATGTGACATCATTTATGACATCACAATGGAAACATTCCACCATGTCACTAATGATGTCACAGTTTATGTGACATCGTTTATGACATCACAATGGCAACATTCCAACATGTCACTGATGATGTTGCAGTTTATGTGACATCATTTATGACATCACAATGGCAACATTCCATGATGTCACTGATGATGTCACAGGAGAGTTAGTTTAATCTGATTGTCAAGACTTTCTGGCAATTGTAGTGTCCCATGTGTCTACTGCTACTCTGTCAATCTCTGTGAGAAATCCTTGACTTCATTGGAGGAACTATGACTACTACTATGTTGATGTTAATTTGAAAAAACTAAATACGGTCAAATTTATTTAACTGTTCTATGCCTTAAAGGTCCCATATTATAAAAAGTGAGATGTTCAGGTATTTTTTTCTTATAAAGCAGGTTTAAGTGCTATATAAATAATATGAAAGAAGTGAAATACTCAATCCACAGAGAAATACACACAGCCCGTATTCACAAACTGTGCCTTTAAACGAGCCATCGGGATTACTGTACATTTGTGATGTCACGAATCTACGATATGTAGAACATTTAAACGTAAATATGTCCCAGGTTATGTCCAGTTGCAGTTTATGTGAATGACATCAGCTGACAGAAAATAAAAATGGAACTAAACTGTTGCCTAGCAACAAAATTCTGTTGCAGTTCCATTGAAATGCACTAAAACGGAGCGTTTCAGACAGAGGGTGAATACAGGCATATTCAGGCAGACAGCATGAGGAAAATAAAGGTGTTTTTTTTTAACATTACAGTATGTAAACATATGGGACCTTTAGAAAAATGAAGGGCACTGTCATTTTGATGCTTAGGCTACATGTTTATTGGCATTGCCTAGCGTCTGCATCGGACAATTCTTTGGTAAGCTGTTTTAACATTTAAAGCTAAGCTTGACTATCTGGAATTAACATTAGAGATATCCACAATTGCGTTTTGATAGTCGTAATGACATTAGAGTGGAATAGAATGCTGTCATACAGCGGCACAGAATATCAAAAGTGCTGATCAAATGCTTTGATATAGAGCGGAATACAATAGCATCATATAGAGCGTAACAGAATGCTGTCATATAGAGAAGAATAGACATTCCTGTGACATCATCATTAATGATCTCACAAAGGCAACATTCTAGGATGTCAATGACAATGTTGCAGCTTATGTAGCATTATCATTTATGAGGTCACAGAGGCAACATTCCATGATCTCACTGACGATGTTACAGGAATGTTAGTTTAGTCTGAATGACAGAAATCATTGTCTTCATCAGAGGAACTATGACTCCTACTATGTTGATGTTAATTGAAAAAAAACAACTAAATAGAGTAGAACTTATGCAAGTGTTGTACGACCTAAAAAAAATAAGGGAAATGCTATTTAATGCTTACCCTGCATGTTTATTGGCGTTGCCTAGCGTCTGCGTCCGGCAACCCTCCGTCTGCGGACAGTTGAGGACTTGCGGCAGACATTCGAGGAATTGCGTCCCTGTCTGCGAGCTGAGCGAGTCGCCTGCCTGCGTGCGCGTGGCATCGTCAAAAAACAGTTGTTTTCTGTTCAGGTAATACCTGATTGATGGGCGTCACGGGGGTTACGCCCGAAAGTTTACTTATAGAACATAAGTAAACTTTCGACGACGTTCCGTGAATGAAGTGAATACAGTCATATTCAGGCAGACAGCATGAGGAAAATAAAGGCTTTTTTTAACATTACAGCATGTAAACATATGGGATCTTTAGAAAAAATTAAGGGCACCGTCATTTTGATACTTGGGCTACATGTTTTTTGGCATTGCCTAGCGTCTGCTTCGGAAAATTCTCCCACATCTGTAGACATCGAAGGATTGTCAAAATATACACAGGCTTTGTCCGAAATTGCATCAATGCTCTACATACTCAATGGGTGTACGATAGTAGGATAGTAAGTGCAACATAAATTTGTGCGAATAAACAGTAGTATCTATCTTTTTTCGGACACACTGAGAAGTAATTTACATCATTAATTCCCCCTTGCCGGTTGGAGACGTATAACCATGGTAACCGATGCCAACCTCATGTGACCAAAACAACGGTTTGTGAGATGCAAAGTCTGAATTAATTTAAAATATTTATTAAACCGAGGAAAGGGAAATCTTATATTTACAGCTAAATTGAAGTGTTATTGATGTTACAGAGCTGTCTGTCGACGTCTATTATGAACGTTGTCTTCAACAACCGCATTGCATTGTGGGATATTTATGCCACCGTAATGTTCAGCGTTGCATACTGTAATATTTTACCGGAAATAGTATGCAATTTGCGTACTATTGGTTTTATACTAAGGTGTCGGACCTACTAAAATATCTCACATACTGTTTTAGCGTACTAAATAGCATGTTGGTATGGAATTTTGGACACAACCACAAACTGTGATTTCACTGATGAGGTCACAGTTAATGTGACATGATCATTTATGATGTCACAGAAGCATCATTCCATGATGTCACTGATGATGTCACCGGGATGTTTGTTTAGTCTGAATGACAGAGATCATTGACTTCATCAGAGGAACTATGAATACTACTATGTGAATGTTAATTAAAAAAATATAAATACAGTAAAATATACTACCTAAAAAAAAACGCTAAGGCAAATGAAAAGCATTGATGCTTAATGCATTAATGCTTACCGTTCATGTTCATGAATACTACTATGTGAATGTTAATTAAAAAAATCTAAATAAAGCAAAATATACTACCTAAAAAAAACCACTAACACAAACCAGAAGCATTAATGCTAGATGCATTAATGCTTACGCTTCATGTTTTTTAATGGCGTTGCCTAGCGTCTGCGTCGGGCAACCCTCCGTCTGCGGTACCTCCGTCTGCGGACACCGGTGGTCTTGCGAGGTCTCCGCCTTCGGCTGGAGGACCTGCGTCCCCGTCTTCTGGCCCTTCTGCGTGCGCGTGGCATTGTCAAAAAACACTTGGTTTTTGATCCGTGATTGATGGGCGTAACGGGGGTTCTATAAGTAAACTTTCGACGACGTTCCGTGATGTCACTTGTGATGTCACAGTTTATGTGACATCATTTATGACATCACAATGGAAACATTCCACCATGTCACTAATGATGTCACAGTTTATGTGACATCATTTATGACGTCACAATGGCAACATTCCATGATGTCACTGATGATGTCAGAGGAGAGTTAGTTTAATCTGATTGTCAAGACTTTCTGGCAATTGTAGTGTCCCATGTGTCTACTACTACTCTGTCAATCTCTGTGAGAAATCCTTGACTTCATTGGAGGAACTATGACTACTACTATGTTGATGTTAATTTGAAAAAAATAAATACGGTCAAATTTATTTAACTGTTCTATGCCTTAAAGGTCCCATATTATAAAAAGTGAGATGTTCAGGTATTTTTTTCTTATAAAGCAGGTTTAAGTGCTATATAAATAATATGAAAGAAGTGAAATACTCAATCCACAGAGAAATACACACAGCCCGTATTCACAAACTGTGCCTTTAAACGAGCCATCGGGATTACTGTACATTTGTGATGTCACGAATCTACGATATGTAGAACATTTAAACGTAAATATGTCCCAGGTTATGTCCAGTTGCAGTTTATGTGAATGACATCAGCTGACAGAAAATAAAAATGGAACTAAACTGTTGCGTAGCAACAAAATTCTGTTGCAGTTCCATTGAAATGCACTAAAACGGAGCGTTTCAGACAGAGGGTGAATACAGGCATATTCAGGCAGACAGCATGAGGAAAATAAAGGTGTTTTTTTTTAACATTACAGTATGTAAACATATGGGACCTTTAGAAAAATGAAGGGCACTGTCATTTTGATGCTTAGGCTACATGTTTATTGGCATTGCCTAGCGTCTGCATCGGACAATTCTTTGGTAAGCTGTTTTAACATTTAAAGCTAAGCTTGACTATCTGGAATTAACATTAGAGATATCCACAATTGCGTTTTGATAGTCGTAATGACATTAGAGTGGAATAGAATGCTGTCATACAGCGGCACAGAATATCAAAAGTGCTGATCAAATGCTTTGATATAGAGCGGAATACAATAGCATCATATAGAGCGTACCAGAATGCTGTCATATAGAGAAGAATAGACATTCCTGTGACATCATCATTAATGATCTCACAAAGGCAACATTCTAGGATGTCAATGACAATGTTGCAGCTTATGTAGCATTTTCATTTATGAGGTCACAGAGGCAACATTCCATGATCTCACTGACGATGTTACAGGAATGTTAGTTTAGTCTGAATGACAGAAATCATTGTCTTCATCAGAGGAACTATGACTCCTACTATGTTGATGTTAATTGAAAAAAAACAACTAAATAGAGTAGAACTTATGCAAGTGTTGTACGACCTAAAAAAAATAAGGGAAATGCTATTTAATGCTTACCCTGCATGTTTATTGGCGTTGCCTAGCGTCTGCGTCCGGCAACCCTCCGTCTGCGGACAGTGGAGGACTTGCGGCAGACATTCGAGGAATTGCGTCCCTGTCTGCGAGCTGAGCGAGTCGCCTGCCTGCGTGCGCGTGGCATCGTCAAAAAACAGTTGTTTTCTGTTCAGGTAATACCTGATTGATGGGCGTCACGGGGGTTACGCCCGAAAGTTTACTTATAGAACATAAGTAAACTTTCGACGACGTTCCGTGAATGAAGTGAATACAGTCATATTCAGGCAGACAGCATGAGGAAAATAAAGGCTTTTTTTAACATTACAGCATGTAAACATATGGGATCTTTAGAAAAAATTAAGGGCACCGTCATTTTGATACTTGGGCTACATGTTTTTTGGCATTGCCTAGCGTCTGCTTCGGAAAATTCTCCCACATCTGTAGACATCGAAGGATTGTCAAAATATACACAGGCTTTGTCCGAAATTGCATCAATGCTCTACATACTCAATGGGTGTACGATAGTAGGATAGTAAGTGCAACATAAATTTGTGCGAATAAACAGTAGTATCTATCTTTTTTCGGACACACTGAGAAGTAATTTACATCATTAATTCCCCCTTGCCGGTTGGAGACGTATAACCATGGTAACCGATGCCAACCTCATGTGACCAAAACAACGGTTTGTGAGATGCAAAGTCTGAATTAATTTAAAATATTTATTAAACCGAGGAAAGGGAAATCTTATATTTACAGCTAAATTGAAGTGTTATTGATGTTACAGAGCTGTCTGTCGACGTCTATTATGAACGTTGTCTTCAACAACCGCATTGCATTGTGGGATATTTATGCCACCGTAATGTTCAGCGTTGCATACTGTAATATTTTACCGGAAATAGTATGCAATTTGCGTACTATTGGTTTTATACTAAGGTGTCGGACCTACTAAAATATCTCACATACTGTTTTAGCGTACTAAATAGCATGTTGGTATGGAATTTTGGACACAACCACAAACTGTGATTTCACTGATGAGGTCACAGTTAATGTGACATGATCATTTATGATGTCACAGAAGCATCATTCCATGATGTCACTGATGATGTCACCGGGATGTTTGTTTAGTCTGAATGACAGAGATCATTGACTTCATCAGAGGAACTATGAATACTACTATGTGAATGTTAATTAAAAAAATATAAATACAGTAAAATATACTACCTAAAAAAAAACGCTAAGGCAAATGAAAAGCATTGATGCTTAATGCATTAATGCTTACCGTTCATGTTCATGAATACTACTATGTGAATGTTAATTAAAAAAATCTAAATAAAGCAAAATATACTACCTAAAAAAAAACACTAACACAAACCAGAAGCATTAATGCTAGATGCATTAATGCTTACGCTTCATGTTTTTTAATGGCGTTGCCTAGCGTCTGCGTCGGGCAACCCTCCGTCTGCGGTACCTCCGTCTGCGGACACCGGTGGTCTTGCGAGGTCTCCGCCTTCGGCTGGAGGACCTGCGTCCCCGTCTTCTGGCCCTTCTGCGTGCGCGTGGCATTGTCAAAAAACACTTGGTTTTTGATCCGTGATTGATGGGCGTAACGGGGGTTCTATAAGTAAACTTTCGACGACGTTCCGTGATGTCACTTGTGATGTCACAGTTTATGTGACATCATTTATGACATCACAATGGAAACATTCCACCATGTCACTAATGATGTCACAGTTTATGTGACATCATTTATGACGTCACAATGGCAACATTCCATGATGTCACTGATGATGTCAGAGGAGAGTTAGTTTAATCTGATTGTCAAGACTTTCTGGCAATTGTAGTGTCCCATGTGTCTACTACTACTCTGTCAATCTCTGTGAGAAATCCTTGACTTCATTGGAGGAACTATGACTACTACTATGTTGATGTTAATTTGAAAAAACTAAATACGGTCAAATTTATTTAACTGTTCTATGCCTTAAAGGTCCCATATTATAAAAAGTGAGATGTTCAGGTATTTTTTTCTTATAAAGCAGGTTTAAGTGCTATATAAATAATATGAAAGAAGTGAAATACTCAATCCACAGAGAAATACACACAGCCCGTATTCACAAACTGTGCCTTTAAACGAGCCATCGGGATTACTGTACATTTGTGATGTCACGAATCTACGATATGTAGAACATTTAAACGTAAATATGTCCCAGGTTATGTCCAGTTGCAGTTTATGTGAATGACATCAGCTGACAGAAAATAAAAATGGAACTAAACTGTTGCCTAGCAACAAAATTCTGTTGCAGTTCCATTGAAATGCACTAAAACGGAGCGTTTCAGACAGAGGGTGAATACAGGCATATTCAGGCAGACAGCATGAGGAAAATAAAGGTGTTTTTTTTTAACATTACAGTATGTAAACATATGGGACCTTTAGAAAAATGAAGGGCACTGTCATTTTGATGCTTAGGCTACATGTTTATTGGCATTGCCTAGCGTCTGCATCGGACAATTCTTTGGTAAGCTGTTTTAACATTTAAAGCTAAGCTTGACTATCTGGAATTAACATTAGAGATATCCACAATTGCGTTTTGATAGTCGTAATGACATTAGAGTGGAATAGAATGCTGTCATACAGCGGCACAGAATATCAAAAGTGCTGATCAAATGCTTTGATATAGAGCGGAATACAATAGCATCATATAGAGCGTACCAGAATGCTGTCATATAGAGAAGAATAGACATTCCTGTGACATCATCATTAATGATCTCACAAAGGCAACATTCTAGGATGTCAATGACAATGTTGCAGCTTATGTAGCATTTTCATTTATGAGGTCACAGAGGCAACATTCCATGATCTCACTGACGATGTTACAGGAATGTTAGTTTAGTCTGAATGACAGAAATCATTGTCTTCATCAGAGGAACTATGACTCCTACTATGTTGATGTTAATTGAAAAAAAACAACTAAATAGAGTAGAACTTATGCAAGTGTTGTACGACCTAAAAAAAATAAGGGAAATGCTATTTAATGCTTACCCTGCATGTTTATTGGCGTTGCCTAGCGTCTGCGTCCGGCAACCCTCCGTCTGCGGACAGTGGAGGACTTGCGGCAGACATTCGAGGAATTGCGTCCCTGTCTGCGAGCTGAGCGAGTCGCCTGCCTGCGTGCGCGTGGCATCGTCAAAAAACAGTTGTTTTCTGTTCAGGTAATACCTGATTGATGGGCGTCACGGGGGTTACGCCCGAAAGTTTACTTATAGAACATAAGTAAACTTTCGACGACGTTCCGTGAATGAAGTGAATACAGTCATATTCAGGCAGACAGCATGAGGAAAATAAAGGCTTTTTTTAACATTACAGCATGTAAACATATGGGATCTTTAGAAAAAATTAAGGGCACCGTCATTTTGATACTTGGGCTACATGTTTTTTGGCATTGCCTAGCGTCTGCTTCGGAAAATTCTCCCACATCTGTAGACATCGAAGGATTGTCAAAATATACACAGGCTTTGTCCGAAATTGCATCAATGCTCTACATACTCAATGGGTGTACGATAGTAGGATAGTAAGTGCAACATAAATTTGTGCGAATAAACAGTAGTATCTATCTTTTTTCGGACACACTGAGAAGTAATTTACATCATTAATTCCCCCTTGCCGGTTGGAGACGTATAACCATGGTAACCGATGCCAACCTCATGTGACCAAAACAACGGTTTGTGAGATGCAAAGTCTGAATTAATTTAAAATATTTATTAAACCGAGGAAAGGGAAATCTTATATTTACAGCTAAATTGAAGTGTTATTGATGTTACAGAGCTGTCTGTCGACGTCTATTATGAACGTTGTCTTCAACAACCGCATTGCATTGTGGGATATTTATGCCACCGTAATGTTCAGCGTTGCATACTGTAATATTTTACCGGAAATAGTATGCAATTTGCGTACTATTGGTTTTATACTAAGGTGTCGGACCTACTAAAATATCTCACATACTGTTTTAGCGTACTAAATAGCATGTTGGTATGGAATTTTGGACACAACCACAAACTGTGATTTCACTGATGAGGTCACAGTTAATGTGACATGATCATTTATGATGTCACAGAAGCATCATTCCATGATGTCACTGATGATGTCACCGGGATGTTTGTTTAGTCTGAATGACAGAGATCATTGACTTCATCAGAGGAACTATGAATACTACTATGTGAATGTTAATTAAAAAAATATAAATACAGTAAAATATACTACCTAAAAAAAAACGCTAAGGCAAATGAAAAGCATTGATGCTTAATGCATTAATGCTTACCGTTCATGTTCATGAATACTACTATGTGAATGTTAATTAAAAAAATCTAAATAAAGCAAAATATACTACCTAAAAAAAACCACTAACACAAACCAGAAGCATTAATGCTAGATGCATTAATGCTTACGCTTCATGTTTTTTAATGGCGTTGCCTAGCGTCTGTGTCGGGCAACCCTCCGTCTGCGGTACCTCCGTCTGCGGACACCGGTGGTCTTGCGAGGTCTCCGCCTTCGGCTGGAGGACCTGCGTCCCCGTCTTCTGGCCCTTCTGCGTGCGCGTGGCATTGTCAAAAAACACTTGGTTTTTGATCCGTGATTGATGGGCGTAACGGGGGTTCTATAAGTAAACTTTCGACGACGTTCCGTGATGTCACTTGTGATGTCACAGTTTATGTGACATCATTTATGACATCACAATGGAAACATTCCACCATGTCACTAATGATGTCACAGTTTATGTGACATCATTTATGACGTCACAATGGCAACATTCCATGATGTCACTGATGATGTCAGAGGAGAGTTAGTTTAATCTGATTGTCAAGACTTTCTGGCAATTGTAGTGTCCCATGTGTCTACTACTACTCTGTCAATCTCTGTGAGAAATCCTTGACTTCATTGGAGGAACTATGACTACTACTATGTTGATGTTAATTTGAAAAAACTAAATACGGTCAAATTTATTTAACTGTTCTATGCCTTAAAGGTCCCATATTATAAAAAGTGAGATGTTCAGGTATTTTTTTCTTATAAAGCAGGTTTAAGTGCTATATAAATAATATGAAAGAAGTGAAATACTCAATCCACAGAGAAATACACACAGCCCGTATTCACAAACTGTGCCTTTAAACGAGCCATCGGGATTACTGTACATTTGTGATGTCACGAATCTACGATATGTAGAACATTTAAACGTAAATATGTCCCAGGTTATGTCCAGTTGCAGTTTATGTGAATGACATCAGCTGACAGAAAATAAAAATGGAACTAAACTGTTGCGTAGTGTGATATATTTTCAGGTCTTATACAAGACAGCGGGGCCCCTCTTATGCAAACATGGGTAAATAGCATACGTGGACATAGGGTCCAAAGTCCAGGGGTTGAAAGATAAACATGTAGGACACACATGTTCTTATGCTCAGCTCGCATGTTACATGACAGATGTTGCATAACATCTGTGCCCGATATAAGGAGGCGCGAGAGCCCCAAAGGCAGGACTTTCAGATTCGACTTGAGACCTCCGGGCGCTCTAGACGCCCGTATGACATGTGTGGCTTGTTTGTAATAAACTTTATTATACCAGCAAGAACAGTGTCCTCGGAGCATCCTTCATCATCACTTCAACAGCACTGTCGCAGAAAAGATACGACATAATTTGGCGTCACGAATACAGGATCGGAAGTGGCCTCAGCGACAACTTCACAAAACGGTAAGCGCGCTCGATTTAAATGCTGGTCATAAATTGGGGCTGTTATGTGGAGTTGTTTGGACACACCGTAAATTAAGAACCTTCTTGTTATAGACATGTACTGTTGATTTGATGTTTAAAGTGAGGCTCCGTGCTAAATTTAATGGAAAAAAAAAAAAAAAAAAGGGGGAATGAATAGAGAAAAGAAAAAACATATTAGACACTGAGTAACGATGGCTCTGACATAGTCCGGAATTAACTTAGAAAGAAAAAATTGGGAAACCTGGATCCAGGTAATTTGAATAAATAAATGTAAAGAGTGTTAAGAGACAGAGAAATAAAGGAAATAAAGGAAATAAAGGAAATGATCATATGACAAGCCGCAAATCGGATAGAATAGAAAGCCCTCAAGTGGAGGAGCATGTAGTATGGGCCGCAATTAAAACCTGAAAACGACATCTTATGGTCAGTTAATAACTGGAGAGTGTAGAATCACAATTCGATTGATGTTACCACTCTGACGCTTGTTGACGAACGGTGTTCAAGAAGTAGCCTCTCTTCGGAGATTTTACACCTCAACGGTAGCACAAATTTTATGAGAAAAAGTAAGGAAAATAGCGGCAGAAAGCATGCTGTACGAATGAAGATATCTAAAGTTGGAGTGAAGAGAATGTGTGTGTATGGACTTTGGGAGGAGATGCAGCTGGGAAAATGTGGGTGTGTGACACATGGCGCCATATGTGTGCCATAAAATGCATGGGAAGAGAATATATGTGTCAAAGTTAATAATTTGTAAGAATAGATACGTGGCCCGATGTATTGTATAAAACCATGAGCTTCTGTTTCCAGAAGACTAAATTAATTAAATAATGTAAAACATAAGCTGTTGATTGTGGGAATTGCTCTGGATCAGAGGTCAAAGCGCACCCTCTCTGGATCACTGCTGTCACTCACGCCGTTGGGCGTGATGACACGGCCGGTAGGAGTGGACGCTTGTTTTCTCTGCAAAAGAGGGACTTCCGGGAGATACAGTAAAAGAATAAAACGATGAGCCACTGAAATGAGCCTGGTTACGATAAACGCATACACACACATACAAATAAAGTGGAGTTGTGTAACTGCAGTACCCGTATAACCCTTGGAA
Source organism: Sebastes fasciatus (assembly GCF_043250625.1). Classification (NCBI taxonomy): domain Eukaryota; kingdom Metazoa; phylum Chordata; class Actinopteri; order Perciformes; family Sebastidae; genus Sebastes; species Sebastes fasciatus. The sequence goes on from NC_133815.1 coordinate 24,692,822, forward strand.
AAGAATAGAAATATATAATAATAAGAATAAAGAATGTATAAAACCATGAACTTCGTTTAAGAAGGGTAGCGTTTGAAACCCCCCCCCCTCTCTCTCACTCGCCTCAGAATTCCCTAGAGGAGGTTGGAATGTGGGAGTATCCTTGGCCGTTTGAACTGTTTGGATCAGTGGGGTTTACTAAGTGCTTTAATGTGTAGGTAGGGGTTTAAGTTAGGAATAAAATTGATGATGCTGTTAAAGGGACCTAATGGGTGCACAAGAGACTAAATCATTACATGTTTTTTGTCTGTTATGTCATTTATGGTGAATGAGAATTGAGACGGGAGGCACGGCAGCGGGCCGGCACATCACGGAGGGTGGATTGCTGACGTCAACTTGGAGGCTCTCCAGGTCAATCTACTAAAAAGGCCGGTACAATTTATTCACAAACTCTTTAACAAAAACAAAACCTGCATTCCCATATTTGTATGTGTTCTCAGTCATAAGCAATATTGATGGTACACATATAGACCTGCTTTCATTTATTAAGCCTAAGAGGAAACTGACCTGCTCATTCAGGAGAAATAAATAAATGAATTAATAGAAAACTTGGCAACGGATTGATCAGTTAATGCATTTGATTAATTAATGGCATATGATTGTTTAGTCTAAACTCTGCTGACAATTACAGATGTTCAGTTATGTTATGGTGCGTAGTTTGTAAGAGAAAGATTACAAAAGAGTGTGATTTTTGGGCACCATGTTTGCTTGAACAGATTGATTATGTCATAGGCAGGTGTAACTAGTTGTGGACTATGTTGACATGATAAAACCGATTGAAGGGAATGCTCAATCGGTTGCCAAGTTCTTATGTAGAGAGGTCATAAGCAGGTGGGGACTTCCAGATCGAATATCCTCAGACAATGGGAAAGAGTTTGTGGATAAGACGGTGAAATTGATTTTGCAAAAACTAGGGATTAAACAACGTCTTGGGGCAATTTACCACCCACAAAGTCAAGGAATTTGTGAGAGAATGAACGGTGTTCTGAAAAATCGTATTGTCAAAATATGCCAACACACGGGGTTAAACTGGATAGCAGCACTTCCATTGGCGTTAATGGTATGTCGCTCTAGTGAGCTCCGCGATTTACATATGACACCTCATGAGTTGGTTACAGGAAGACTGATGCCAACACCTTGTCTGCGGACAAGTGGGAAAGGTCCAAGTTTGGCCCTTTTAGAAGATGAAATGCAAACGTATGTCACATACATGGTTAATCTACATAAAAGAATATTCACATATGTGTCTGACAGGCAAGCTAAGGAGGAGGTGCAGGAGGAGCTCGATGAGCAAAAAAGGATCACAGTGCTACCTGGAGACAAGGTGTTCGTGAAGGTGTTTAGACGGAAGTGGTATAACGAACGCCGTGAGGGACCGTTTGAAGTGGTTCGCAGTACAGGAACCGCGGTCCAGGTTAAGGGGTCTCCTACATGGTATCATTTATCACATTGTGTCAAAGCACCAAGTGAAGGGGCGCCACATTCACTGATCCAAGATGTTGAAGGCTCAAGAGAGCCCGAAGGCAATGTGGGAGAACACACTCCAGAGAGGGAGATGCATGAAAATCCCCAGAGTCAGAATTCAGAAGGAGAGATCACCCAGGTTGTGGACAATGTTGATGTGTCTGTACACATTCCTGATGATGCCAGAGATGACTCGGCAGTTGATGGACAGGACAGAAGATATAGAGACATTGTCTTTCAACATGTCCCAGACCCAGCAGGGCCTATTTCAGTTGCCTGCAAAGCACCAGAGATATCAAAGGGCGGTGACTCCGCTGCAGGACAACCCAGGGATCCAGTTAGACCAAGGAGCCCGAGACCAGTTAGGAGAAGAGTCAAACCAGACCGTTATTAGAACCAGGGTTGAAGTAACCTTGGGACAGTCAGTTAGGCTTCCATGTCAGTGTACAGAAGAAAATAGTGGTAAAGGGAAACTCAGAGTTCAGTGGGAAGATAACCATGGTAAAATCCTAGATCTGTCAGAGACAGTACCATTAGGGAAATATACATTAGTTAATGACAAAAGGAGAGTGAAGGTTGAGGGAGACTGTAGTCTCTATGTATATAAGCCTCAACAGGAAGATCAAGGTGATTACAGGTGTTCTTTTTACGATCGACATATTGGAAGTGAGCGGTCCGAGTTAGGATTTGGAGTTCGCGTGGTGTCTCTAGTAATAATAGGGGGGAATAAGAGTATAGATTCACAAGAGGTTGGGGAAACAAGAGAATTGACAACGATGACATCAACTCTCCAGACGAAAGCTGGACAGATGGAAGAGAAATCTACTCCTTCAATGGCAAAAGCTATTGAAAGTATAAATGCATCACATGTAACTACAAAGGCGCCTCAGGTGATATCTATAACGTCACCTCCTTTGAGTACTGTGATCAGAGCTAAGTTAGGAGGAACAGCTTACCTTCCTTGTCAGTGTGGGAGATGGAATAATGGAGGGAACTTGTTTCCCAAATGGGAAAATAGTCGTGGTGAAGATTTGCTGTTGACAAGACCTGACGATGACGTTGTGCCTCGTGATCAGAGGAAGTATATTTTGTATAATGAGGTTAGGTGGACGAAAATTAAAGATGATTGTTCCCTTGTCCTGCGTAACGTTACCCGGGAAGACGAAGGAGAATACATGTGTTCTTATGAAGAACCGGAGTTTAAATTTGTTCCATATCAAAATTATTGGATCACAGGTCGTGTGACTCGTAGAGTGTCACTCCTGATAAGAGATTTGGGGCCTATTGGAGCTCCTAGGGGTACTAAAGAAGTTCAGAAACAATTTACTACAGTAACCACTCCAAAGGTGATTAGTACACAGATAAAGCTTGTTACATTAGTTCCAAAAACAACTAAGAATGGTCATACACCGACTCTGGCTACTACTCTAGTTATGACTTCAAAGGGGATGAATGCTACAACAGTGACGACATCCGTGGCATCTACGACATTTGTAAATACAACGCAGACATCTAATATGACATCTTGGACCTTTAAGGATGTGGTTAATTTAGTCGAGAAGCAAGTGTCAAAAATAGAGCCTAGCGTGAACAGAAATAATGACATTGTTGAAGTTAGAGAACAGAGGATAGAAGAAAAGTATATAGAGTCATCTACGACAGCTCAAAGGACTATTTTAAACATAGATAATAACTTTGTTGACTCTGATCAGACACCAGGGTACATGATGGATCAATACCATACAATACAAAAGAGAGACACTAAATGGAAGGCGTTTGGGTTTGATTCTTCAGTGTTACAAATCGCAGACCCTTGGGCAGGTAGGAACTTATGGTTTCAGCAAGTAACCCACTCCGTAAGATCGGTTGTGAAAACGGATGGTCCGTGTCTGGTGAAAATCCGACCGCCAAGCTCATGGCCTTCAATTTTAGAGACTATACCAGAACCACTAACCACTATGTGTCAAAGTTATGCATTATCATGGCTCTTGTATCAACAGCAATCATCAGTGGATAAAGTGATGGCTTTAGCAATGAACCTTTTTAAGCCTAGATTGACTTGTTCTTGGTTGGCAGGTTTACCATATGTAAATATACTTGATCAGCATGAAGATATCAGAACAGCGGTCCCTGATATAATGGAGGTGACGGCAGTGGGAGCTAACAGCTGTTTTTGTTCAAATACAACTCATGAAGGACCGGGAACGTTTATGGGGTTATCAAAGTGTGATAAATATATGATGGACTTGGGTAAAATGGAACGTGGGAATAGTAATGATTCGTATGAAGCGTCTTTTCAGGTACCACAACACAAAAAGAAGACAATTGTAAGGGTACATAATCAGATATTGCCAGGGAATGTGACTATTGGGAATTTCAAGGATATTTGGTGGGTCTGTGGTAATAAGGCATACATATTTCTACCATATGGGTGGACAGGATGCTGTTATATGGCACTGTTGAAACTTCCATATGAGGTTCTTACTATCCAGAAGGGAGAAGGGCCAAAGGGGGTCCAATCTGATGTTGCTTCAAGTAGTAGGAGAAAACGTGAGTTGGCACAGTTTCACAAGTTGGAATCCTACCATTGGAGAATAAGTTTAGGAGAGAAGTGGGGTATAGGATTATTTCCATGGTATGGGGTGGCATTCTTGGCAGATCACATCGACAACATTACCTACACCTTGCAAGGCTTTGCGAACGAAACCATAAGAGGTTTCGAATTGTTGTCAAACACCCAGAGAAGTCACAGACTGACGTTGCTGAAACATGACATGGCTCTTGATTATATTTTGGCCAAACAAGGGGGCTTATGTGTTGCTTTAAATTTATCAGGAGATGCTTGCTATACGTTGATTCCTGATAGTTCTGACAATATGACTAGTGTCATAGAGGCATTGAAGCACATAAGAGATGCGTTTGGCCCATCAGAAGACGCGGGATGGTCTGCAAACGCTTGGTTGCAGGATAAATTGGGGCCACTAGGAGCAGTGTTAGTTCAGGTTTTGGTAGCGCTCGTTCTGTCGTTGTGCGTGATGTTTTGTTTTTGCACGATGTTGTTGACCTTTGCAAAGGCCTTGATAATTAAATGGGTTGGAGTTGTGCTGCCCGGCGATCAAACGTTGATGCCATTATTACACGAAGCTGACACGGACGTGGAAGAGGATGACGCAATAAAGATCGAATTGGTGGAGGAATATCCATTTTAAATATCTCAGAGGATTATAATCCTGTTCTTTACCTCTGCTTTTGCTTGCATAGTTTGTAGTGTTGATTTGGGTTTGCTCTTTCGAGACTTTGTGTAGTCTCGAAGGGGGGGTATGGCAACAAAGGAACAATATGATTAATGGATAATATGATTTCTAATTTCACATTTTTACTTATAGAAGTGTTCTTATTCTGTGTTTGATGTTTTAATTTGTATCTGTTATGTATGCAAAAGATACTGGTTTTCTTTTCTTTCATTCTAGAACATATTGGGGGAAGAACACTGTGAGGGTGGTGGATTGTCAGGGACTCCGAGGGGCTGAATGGATTCAGACACTTCAAACATGAAAATACGAATGGCCTGAAGAACTCTGAACGTGGACTGGCGATACAACATCCAGAGTCAAGACGTCATCGATACTACACCGGCGTCAAGGCTGCTGAGAAACTGCAGCGTTATACAGTCTTATGTCTTCTCTTAGATGTTACCTTAGTATTATTGAAAATGAATTTTCTTTTTTGTGTATTACATGCTTGGGAAATTATGGTTTCTAAATATAATGGGACCTCAGATGTTTTCTTTTTCTTTTTCTCGATGTTTAGGGACAGTGGGGTAGGCAGGAAAAGGTCCATAGAAAGGTGCGATGGGTCGACCAGCCTGACTTTGGACATTATCTTGTTTTGATTTGCTGAGAGTTCCATATGCATTTGCTTAAATCATTTCCATACACAAATTGCTAAAATTCCTCATTTCGGTGTTATGGAGTACTACGTATGGTCGCCTTGGCAGAGGGACCGTGAGAGAATTTTCCTGTCTACATTGTTTAATGGATATTTCAAGAAAGATTAGCTGCCGGACAGGTTTTTCACTCTCACTTTTATACTCCATGTAGTTGTTTCAATGGTAAAAAGGAAGGGTTGTTAAATTTGTCATGTTTATACACCTGTATGTCTTTTATTTTATTTTTTCGAGACTTTGTGTAAGTCTCGAAGGGGGGAATATGTGGTATATTTTCAGGTCTTATACAAGACAGCGGGGCCCCTCTTATGCAAACATGGGTAAATAGCATACGTGGACATAGGGTCCAAAGTCCAGGGGTTGAAAGATAAACATGTAGGACACACATGTTCTTATGCTCAGCTCGCATGTTACATGACAGATGTTGCATAACATCTGTGCCCGATATAAGGAGGCGCGAGAGCCCCAAAGGCAGGACTTTCAGATTCGACTTGAGACCTCCGGGCGCTCTAGACGCCCGTATGACATGTGTGGCTTGTTTGTAATAAACTTTATTATACCAGCAAGAACAGTGTCCTCGGAGCATCCTTCATCATCACTTCAACAGCACTGTCGCAGAAAAGATACGACAGTAGCAACAAAATTCTGTTGCAGTTCCATTGAAATGCACTAAAACGGAGCGTTTCAGACAGAGGGTGAATACAGGCATATTCAGACAGACAGCATGAGGAAAATAAAGGTGTTTTTTTTTAACATTACAGTATGTAAACATATGGGACCTTTAGAAAAATGAAGGGCACTGTCATTTTGATGCTTAGGCTACATGTTTATTGGCATTGCCTAGCGTCTGCATCGGACAATTCTTTGGTAAGCTGTTTTAACATTTAAAGCTAAGCTTGACTATCTGGAATTAACATTAGAGATATCCACAATTGCGTTTTGATAGTCGTAATGACATTAGAGTGGAATAGAATGCTGTCATACAGCGGCACAGAATATCAAAAGTGCTGATCAAATGCTTTGATATAGAGCGGAATACAATAGCATCATATAGAGCGTAACAGAATGCTGTCATATAGAGAAGAATAGACATTCCTGTGACATCATCATTAATGATCTCACAAAGGCAACATGCTAGGATGTCAATGACAATGTTGCAGCTTATGTAGCATTATCATTTATGAGGTCACAGAGGCAACATTCCATGATCTCACTGACGATGTTACAGGAATGTTAGTTTAGTCTGAATGACAGAAATCATTGTCTTCATCAGAGGAACTATGACTCCTACTATGTTGATGTTAATTGAAAAAAAACAACTAAATAGAGTAGAACTTATGCAAGTGTTGTACGACCTAAAAAAAATAAGGGAAATGCTATTTAATGCTTACCCTGCATGTTTATTGGCGTTGCCTAGCGTCTGCGTCCGGCAACCCTCCGTCTGCGGACAGTGGAGGACTTGCGGCAGACATTCGAGGAATTGCGTCCCTGTCTGCGAGCTGAGCGAGTCGCCTGCCTGCGTGCGCGTGGCATCGTCAAAAAACAGTTGTTTTCTGTTCAGGTAATACCTGATTGATGGGCGTCACGGGGGTTACGCCCGAAAGTTTACTTATAGAACATAAGTAAACTTTCGACGACGTTCCGTGAATGAAGTGAATACAGTCATATTCAGGCAGACAGCATGAGGAAAATAAAGGCTTTTTTTAACATTACAGCATGTAAACATATGGGATCTTTAGAAAAAATTAAGGGCACCGTCATTTTGATACTTGGGCTACATGTTTTTTGGCATTGCCTAGCGTCTGCTTCGGAAAATTCTCCCACATCTGTAGACATCGAAGGATTGTCAAAATATACACAGGCTTTGTCCGAAATTGCATCAATGCTCTACATACTCAATGGGTGTACGATAGTAGGATAGTAAGTGCAACATAAATTTGTGCGAATAAACAGTAGTATCTATCTTTTTTCGGACACACTGAGAAGTAATTTACATCATTAATTCCCCCTTGCCGGTTGGAGACGTATAACCATGGTAACCGATGCCAACCTCATGTGACCAAAACAACGGTTTGTGAGATGCAAAGTCTGAATTAATTTAAAATATTTATTAAACCGAGGAAAGGGAAATCTTATATTTACAGCTAAATTGAAGTGTTATTGATGTTACAGAGCTGTCTGTCGACGTCTATTATGAACGTTGTCTTCAACAACCGCATTGCATTGTGGGATATTTATGCCACCGTAATGTTCAGCGTTGCATACTGTAATATTTTACCGGAAATAGTATGCAATTTGCGTACTATTGGTTTTATACTAAGGTGTCGGACCTACTAAAATATCTCACATACTGTTTTAGCGTACTAAATAGCATGTTGGTATGGAATTTTGGACACAACCACAAACTGTGATTTCACTGATGAGGTCACAGTTAATGTGACATGATCATTTATGATGTCACAGAAGCATCATTCCATGATGTCACTGATGATGTCACCGGGATGTTTGTTTAGTCTGAATGACAGAGATCATTGACTTCATCAGAGGAACTATGAATACTACTATGTGAATGTTAATTAAAAAAATATAAATACAGTAAAATATACTACCTAAAAAAAAACGCTAAGGCAAATGAAAAGCATTGATGCTTAATGCATTAATGCTTACCGTTCATGTTCATGAATACTACTATGTGAATGTTAATTAAAAAAATCTAAATAAAGCAAAATATACTACCTAAAAAAAAACACTAACACAAACCAGAAGCATTAATGCTAGATGCATTAATGCTTACGCTTCATGTTTTTTAATGGCGTTGCCTAGCGTCTGCGTCGGGCAACCCTCCGTCTGCGGTACCTCCGTCTGCGGACACCGGTGGTCTTGCGAGGTCTCCGCCTTCGGCTGGAGGACCTGCGTCCCCGTCTTCTGGCCCTTCTGCGTGCGCGTGGCATTGTCAAAAAACACTTGGTTTTTGATCCGTGATTGATGGGCGTAACGGGGGTTCTATAAGTAAACTTTCGACGACGTTCCGTGATGTCACTTGTGATGTCACAGTTTATGTGACATCATTTATGACATCACAATGGAAACATTCCACCATGTCACTAATGATGTCACAGTTTATGTGACATCATTTATGACGTCACAATGGCAACATTCCATGATGTCACTGATGATGTCAGAGGAGAGTTAGTTTAATCTGATTGTCAAGACTTTCTGGCAATTGTAGTGTCCCATGTGTCTACTACTACTCTGTCAATCTCTGTGAGAAATCCTTGACTTCATTGGAGGAACTATGACTACTACTATGTTGATGTTAATTTGAAAAAACTAAATACGGTCAAATTTATTTAACTGTTCTATGCCTTAAAGGTCCCATATTATAAAAAGTGAGATGTTCAGGTATTTTTTTCTTATAAAGCAGGTTTAAGTGCTATATAAATAATATGAAAGAAGTGAAATACTCAATCCACAGAGAAATACACACAGCCCGTATTCACAAACTGTGCCTTTAAACGAGCCATCGGGATTACTGTACATTTGTGATGTCACGAATCTACGATATGTAGAACATTTAAACGTAAATATGTCCCAGGTTATGTCCAGTTGCAGTTTATGTGAATGACATCAGCTGACAGAAAATAAAAATGGAACTAAACTGTTGCCTAGCAACAAAATTCTGTTGCAGTTCCATTGAAATGCACTAAAACGGAGCGTTTCAGACAGAGGGTGAATACAGGCATATTCAGGCAGACAGCATGAGGAAAATAAAGGTGTTTTTTTTTAACATTACAGTATGTAAACATATGGGACCTTTAGAAAAATGAAGGGCACTGTCATTTTGATGCTTAGGCTACATGTTTATTGGCATTGCCTAGCGTCTGCATCGGACAATTCTTTGGTAAGCTGTTTTAACATTTAAAGCTAAGCTTGACTATCTGGAATTAACATTAGAGATATCCACAATTGCGTTTTGATAGTCGTAATGACATTAGAGTGGAATAGAATGCTGTCATACAGCGGCACAGAATATCAAAAGTGCTGATCAAATGCTTTGATATAGAGCGGAATACAATAGCATCATATAGAGCGTAACAGAATGCTGTCATATAGAGAAGAATAGACATTCCTGTGACATCATCATTAATGATCTCACAAAGGCAACATTCTAGGATGTCAATGACAATGTTGCAGCTTATGTAGCATTATCATTTATGAGGTCACAGAGGCAACATTCCATGATCTCACTGACGATGTTACAGGAATGTTAGTTTAGTCTGAATGACAGAAATCATTGTCTTCATCAGAGGAACTATGACTCCTACTATGTTGATGTTAATTGAAAAAAAACAACTAAATAGAGTAGAACTTATGCAAGTGTTGTACGACCTAAAAAAAATAAGGGAAATGCTATTTAATGCTTACCCTGCATGTTTATTGGCGTTGCCTAGCGTCTGCGTCCGGCAACCCTCCGTCTGCGGACAGTGGAGGACTTGCGGCAGACATTCGAGGAATTGCGTCCCTGTCTGCGAGCTGAGCGAGTCGCCTGCCTGCGTGCGCGTGGCATCGTCAAAAAACAGTTGTTTTCTGTTCAGGTAATACCTGATTGATGGGCGTCACGGGGGTTACGCCCGAAAGTTTACTTATAGAACATAAGTAAACTTTCGACGACGTTCCGTGAATGAAGTGAATACAGTCATATTCAGGCAGACAGCATGAGGAAAATAAAGGCTTTTTTTAACATTACAGCATGTAAACATATGGGATCTTTAGAAAAAATTAAGGGCACCGTCATTTTGATACTTGGGCTACATGTTTTTTGGCATTGCCTAGCGTCTGCTTCGGAAAATTCTCCCACATCTGTAGACATCGAAGGATTGTCAAAATATACACAGGCTTTGTCCGAAATTGCATCAATGCTCTACATACTCAATGGGTGTACGATAGCAGGATAGTAAGTGCAACATAAATTTGTGCGAATAAACAGTAGTATCTATCTTTTTTCGGACACACTGAGAAGTAATTTACATCATTAATTCCCCCTTGCCGGTTGGAGACGTATAACCATGGTAACCGATGCCAACCTCATGTGACCAAAACAACGGTTTGTGAGATGCAAAGTCTGAATTAATTTAAAATATTTATTAAACCGAGGAAAGGGAAATCTTATATTTACAGCTAAATTGAAGTGTTATTGATGTTACAGAGCTGTCTGTCGACGTCTATTATGAACGTTGTCTTCAACAACCGCATTGCATTGTGGGATATTTATGCCACCGTAATGTTCAGCGTTGCATACTGTAATATTTTACCGGAAATAGTATGCAATTTGCGTACTATTGGTTTTATACTAAGGTGTCGGACCTACTAAAATATCTCACATACTGTTTTAGCGTACTAAATAGCATGTTGGTATGGAATTTTGGACACAACCACAAACTGTGATTTCACTGATGAGGTCACAGTTAATGTGACATGATCATTTATGATGTCACAGAAGCATCATTCCATGATGTCACTGATGATGTCACCGGGATGTTTGTTTAGTCTGAATGACAGAGATCATTGACTTCATCAGAGGAACTATGAATACTACTATGTGAATGTTAATTAAAAAAATATAAATACAGTAAAATATACTACCTAAAAAAAAACGCTAAGGCAAATGAAAAGCATTGATGCTTAATGCATTAATGCTTACCGTTCATGTTCATGAATACTACTATGTGAATGTTAATTAAAAAAATCTAAATAAAGCAAAATATACTACCTAAAAAAAACCACTAACACAAACCAGAAGCATTAATGCTAGATGCATTAATGCTTACGCTTCATGTTTTTTAATGGCGTTGCCTAGCGTCTGCGTCGGGCAACCCTCCGTCTGCGGTACCTCCGTCTGCGGACACCGGTGGTCTTGCGAGGTCTCCGCCTTCGGCTGGAGGACCTGCGTCCCCGTCTTCTGGCCCTTCTGCGTGCGCGTGGCATTGTCAAAAAACACTTGGTTTTTGATCCGTGATTGATGGGCGTAACGGGGGTTCTATAAGTAAACTTTCGACGACGTTCCGTGATGTCACTTGTGATGTCACAGTTTATGTGACATCATTTATGACATCACAATGGAAACATTCCACCATGTCACTAATGATGTCACAGTTTATGTGACATCATTTATGACGTCACAATGGCAACATTCCATGATGTCACTGATGATGTCAGAGGAGAGTTAGTTTAATCTGATTGTCAAGACTTTCTGGCAATTGTAGTGTCCCATGTGTCTACTACTACTCTGTCAATCTCTGTGAGAAATCCTTGACTTCATTGGAGGAACTATGACTACTACTATGTTGATGTTAATTTGAAAAAACTAAATACGGTCAAATTTATTTAACTGTTCTATGCCTTAAAGGTCCCATATTATAAAAAGTGAGATGTTCAGGTATTTTTTTCTTATAAAGCAGGTTTAAGTGCTATATAAATAATATGAAAGAAGTGAAATACTCAATCCACAGAGAAATACACACAGCCCGTATTCACAAACTGTGCCTTTAAACGAGCCATCGGGATTACTGTACATTTGTGATGTCACGAATCTACGATATGTAGAACATTTAAACGTAAATATGTCCCAGGTTATGTCCAGTTGCAGTTTATGTGAATGACATCAGCTGACAGAAAATAAAAATGGAACTAAACTGTTGCCTAGCAACAAAATTCTGTTGCAGTTCCATTGAAATGCACTAAAACGGAGCGTTTCAGACAGAGGGTGAATACAGGCATATTCAGGCAGACAGCATGAGGAAAATAAAGGTGTTTTTTTTTAACATTACAGTATGTAAACATATGGGACCTTTAGAAAAATGAAGGGCACTGTCATTTTGATGCTTAGGCTACATGTTTATTGGCATTGCCTAGCGTCTGCATCGGACAATTCTTTGGTAAGCTGTTTTAACATTTAAAGCTAAGCTTGACTATCTGGAATTAACATTAGAGATATCCACAATTGCGTTTTGATAGTCGTAATGACATTAGAGTGGAATAGAATGCTGTCATACAGCGGCACAGAATATCAAAAGTGCTGATCAAATGCTTTGATATAGAGCGGAATACAATAGCATCATATAGAGCGTAACAGAATGCTGTCATATAGAGAAGAATAGACATTCCTGTGACATCATCATTAATGATCTCACAAAGGCAACATTCTAGGATGTCAATGACAATGTTGCAGCTTATGTAGCATTATCATTTATGAGGTCACAGAGGCAACATTCCATGATCTCACTGACGATGTTACAGGAATGTTAGTTTAGTCTGAATGACAGAAATCATTGTCTTCATCAGAGGAACTATGACTCCTACTATGTTGATGTTAATTGAAAAAAAACAACTAAATAGAGTAGAACTTATGCAAGTGTTGTACGACCTAAAAAAAATAAGGGAAATGCTATTTAATGCTTACCCTGCATGTTTATTGGCGTTGCCTAGCGTCTGCGTCCGGCAACCCTCCGTCTGCGGACAGTGGAGGACTTGCGGCAGACATTCGAGGAATTGCGTCCCTGTCTGCGAGCTGAGCGAGTCGCCTGCCTGCGTGCGCGTGGCATCGTCAAAAAACAGTTGTTTTCTGTTCAGGTAATACCTGATTGATGGGCGTCACGGGGGTTACGCCCGAAAGTTTACTTATAGAACATAAGTAAACTTTCGACGACGTTCCGTGAATGAAGTGAATACAGTCATATTCAGGCAGACAGCATGAGGAAAATAAAGGCTTTTTTTAACATTACAGCATGTAAACATATGGGATCTTTAGAAAAAATTAAGGGCACCGTCATTTTGATACTTGGGCTACATGTTTTTTGGCATTGCCTAGCGTCTGCTTCGGAAAATTCTCCCACATCTGTAGACATCGAAGGATTGTCAAAATATACACAGGCTTTGTCCGAAATTGCATCAATGCTCTACATACTCAATGGGTGTACGATAGCAGGATAGTAAGTGCAACATAAATTTGTGCGAATAAACAGTAGTATCTATCTTTTTTCGGACACACTGAGAAGTAATTTACATCATTAATTCCCCCTTGCCGGTTGGAGACGTATAACCATGGTAACCGATGCCAACCTCATGTGACCAAAACAACGGTTTGTGAGATGCAAAGTCTGAATTAATTTAAAATATTTATTAAACCGAGGAAAGGGAAATCTTATATTTACAGCTAAATTGAAGTGTTATTGATGTTACAGAGCTGTCTGTCGACGTCTATTATGAACGTTGTCTTCAACAACCGCATTGCATTGTGGGATATTTATGCCACCGTAATGTTCAGCGTTGCATACTGTAATATTTTACCGGAAATAGTATGCAATTTGCGTACTATTGGTTTTATACTAAGGTGTCGGACCTACTAAAATATCTCACATACTGTTTTAGCGTACTAAATAGCATGTTGGTATGGAATTTTGGACACAACCACAAACTGTGATTTCACTGATGAGGTCACAGTTAATGTGACATGATCATTTATGATGTCACAGAAGCATCATTCCATGATGTCACTGATGATGTCACCGGGATGTTTGTTTAGTCTGAATGACAGAGATCATTGACTTCATCAGAGGAACTATGAATACTACTATGTGAATGTTAATTAAAAAAATATAAATACAGTAAAATATACTACCTAAAAAAAAACGCTAAGGCAAATGAAAAGCATTGATGCTTAATGCATTAATGCTTACCGTTCATGTTCATGAATACTACTATGTGAATGTTAATTAAAAAAATCTAAATAAAGCAAAATATACTACCTAAAAAAAACCACTAACACAAACCAGAAGCATTAATGCTAGATGCATTAATGCTTACGCTTCATGTTTTTTAATGGCGTTGCCTAGCGTCTGCGTCGGGCAACCCTCCGTCTGCGGTACCTCCGTCTGCGGACACCGGTGGTCTTGCGAGGTCTCCGCCTTCGGCTGGAGGACCTGCGTCCCCGTCTTCTGGCCCTTCTGCGTGCGCGTGGCATTGTCAAAAAACACTTGGTTTTTGATCCGTGATTGATGGGCGTAACGGGGGTTCTATAAGTAAACTTTCGACGACGTTCCGTGATGTCACTTGTGATGTCACAGTTTATGTGACATCATTTATGACATCACAATGGAAACATTCCACCATGTCACTAATGATGTCACAGTTTATGTGACATCATTTATGACGTCACAATGGCAACATTCCATGATGTCACTGATGATGTCAGAGGAGAGTTAGTTTAATCTGATTGTCAAGACTTTCTGGCAATTGTAGTGTCCCATGTGTCTACTACTACTCTGTCAATCTCTGTGAGAAATCCTTGACTTCATTGGAGGAACTATGACTACTACTATGTTGATGTTAATTTGAAAAAACTAAATACGGTCAAATTTATTTAACTGTTCTATGCCTTAAAGGTCCCATATTATAAAAAGTGAGATGTTCAGGTATTTTTTTCTTATAAAGCAGGTTTAAGTGCTATATAAATAATATGAAAGAAGTGAAATACTCAATCCACAGAGAAATACACACAGCCCGTATTCACAAACTGTGCCTTTAAACGAGCCATCGGGATTACTGTACATTTGTGATGTCACGAATCTACGATATGTAGAACATTTAAACGTAAATATGTCCCAGGTTATGTCCAGTTGCAGTTTATGTGAATGACATCAGCTGACAGAAAATAAAAATGGAACTAAACTGTTGCCTAGCAACAAAATTCTGTTGCAGTTCCATTGAAATGCACTAAAACGGAGCGTTTCAGACAGAGGGTGAATACAGGCATATTCAGGCAGACAGCATGAGGAAAATAAAGGTGTTTTTTTTTAACATTACAGTATGTAAACATATGGGACCTTTAGAAAAATGAAGGGCACTGTCATTTTGATGCTTAGGCTACATGTTTATTGGCATTGCCTAGCGTCTGCATCGGACAATTCTTTGGTAAGCTGTTTTAACATTTAAAGCTAAGCTTGACTATCTGGAATTAACATTAGAGATATCCACAATTGCGTTTTGATAGTCGTAATGACATTAGAGTGGAATAGAATGCTGTCATACAGCGGCACAGAATATCAAAAGTGCTGATCAAATGCTTTGATATAGAGCGGAATACAATAGCATCATATAGAGCGTACCAGAATGCTGTCATATAGAGAAGAATAGACATTCCTGTGACATCATCATTAATGATCTCACAAAGGCAACATTCTAGGATGTCAATGACAATGTTGCAGCTTATGTAGCATTATCATTTATGAGGTCACAGAGGCAACATTCCATGATCTCACTGACGATGTTACAGGAATGTTAGTTTAGTCTGAATGACAGAAATCATTGTCTTCATCAGAGGAACTATGACTCCTACTATGTTGATGTTAATTGAAAAAAAACAACTAAATAGAGTAGAACTTATGCAAGTGTTGTACGACCTAAAAAAAATAAGGGAAATGCTATTTAATGCTTACCCTGCATGTTTATTGGCGTTGCCTAGCGTCTGCGTCCGGCAACTCTCCGTCTGCGGACAGTGGAGGACTTGCGGCAGACATTCGAGGAATTGCGTCCCTGTCTGCGAGCTGAGCGAGTCGCCTGCCTGCGTGTGCGTGGCATCGTCAAAAAACAGTTGTTTTCTGTTCAGGTAATACCTGATTGATGGGCGTCACGGGGGTTACGCCCGAAAGTTTACTTATAGAACATAAGTAAACTTTCGACGACGTTCCGTGAATGAAGTGAATACAGTCATATTCAGGCAGACAGCATGAGGAAAATAAAGGCTTTTTTTAACATTACAGCATGTAAACATATGGGATCTTTAGAAAAAATTAAGGGCACCGTCATTTTGATACTTGGGCTACATGTTTTTTGGCATTGCCTAGCGTCTGCTTCGGAAAATTCTCCCACATCTGTAGACATCGAAGGATTGTCAAAATATACACAGGCTTTGTCCGAAATTGCATCAATGCTCTACATACTCAATGGGTGTACGATAGTAGGATAGTAAGTGCAACATAAATTTGTGCGAATAAACAGTAGTATCTATCTTTTTTCGGACACACTGAGAAGTAATTTACATCATTAATTCCCCCTTGCCGGTTGGAGACGTATAACCATGGTAACCGATGCCAACCTCATGTGACCAAAACAACGGTTTGTGAGATGCAAAGTCTGAATTAATTTAAAATATTTATTAAACCGAGGAAAGGGAAATCTTATATTTACAGCTAAATTGAAGTGTTATTGATGTTACAGAGCTGTCTGTCGACGTCTATTATGAACGTTGTCTTCAACAACCGCATTGCATTGTGGGATATTTATGCCACCGTAATGTTCAGCGTTGCATACTGTAATATTTTACCGGAAATAGTATGCAATTTGCGTACTATTGGTTTTATACTAAGGTGTCGGACCTACTAAAATATCTCACATACTGTTTTAGCGTACTAAATAGCATGTTGGTATGGAATTTTGGACACAACCACAAACTGTGATTTCACTGATGAGGTCACAGTTAATGTGACATGATCATTTATGATGTCACAGAAGCATCATTCCATGATGTCACTGATGATGTCACCGGGATGTTTGTTTAGTCTGAATGACAGAGATCATTGACTTCATCAGAGGAACTATGAATACTACTATGTGAATGTTAATTAAAAAAATATAAATACAGTAAAATATACTACCTAAAAAAAAACGCTAAGGCAAATGAAAAGCATTGATGCTTAATGCATTAATGCTTACCGTTCATGTTCATGAATACTACTATGTGAATGTTAATTAAAAAAATCTAAATAAAGCAAAATATACTACCTAAAAAAAAACACTAACACAAACCAGAAGCATTAATGCTAGATGCATTAATGCTTACGCTTCATGTTTTTTAATGGCGTTGCCTAGCGTCTGCGTCGGGCAACCCTCCGTCTGCGGTACCTCCGTCTGCGGACACCGGTGGTCTTGCGAGGTCTCCGCCTTCGGCTGGAGGACCTGCGTCCCCGTCTTCTGGCCCTTCTGCGTGCGCGTGGCATTGTCAAAAAACACTTGGTTTTTGATCCGTGATTGATGGGCGTAACGGGGGTTCTATAAGTAAACTTTCGACGACGTTCCGTGATGTCACTTGTGATGTCACAGTTTATGTGACATCATTTATGACATCACAATGGAAACATTCCACCATGTCACTAATGATGTCACAGTTTATGTGACATCATTTATGACGTCACAATGGCAACATTCCATGATGTCACTGATGATGTCAGAGGAGAGTTAGTTTAATCTGATTGTCAAGACTTTCTGGCAATTGTAGTGTCCCATGTGTCTACTACTACTCTGTCAATCTCTGTGAGAAATCCTTGACTTCATTGGAGGAACTATGACTACTACTATGTTGATGTTAATTTGAAAAAACTAAATACGGTCAAATTTATTTAACTGTTCTATGCCTTAAAGGTCCCATATTATAAAAAGTGAGATGTTCAGGTATTTTTTTCTTATAAAGCAGGTTTAAGTGCTATATAAATAATATGAAAGAAGTGAAATACTCAATCCACAGAGAAATACACACAGCCCGTATTCACAAACTGTGCCTTTAAACGAGCCATCGGGATTACTGTACATTTGTGATGTCACGAATCTACGATATGTAGAACATTTAAACGTAAATATGTCCCAGGTTATGTCCAGTTGCAGTTTATGTGAATGACATCAGCTGACAGAAAATAAAAATGGAACTAAACTGTTGCCTAGCAACAAAATTCTGTTGCAGTTCCATTGAAATGCACTAAAACGGAGCGTTTCAGACAGAGGGTGAATACAGGCATATTCAGGCAGACAGCATGAGGAAAATAAAGGTGTTTTTTTTTAACATTACAGTATGTAAACATATGGGACCTTTAGAAAAATGAAGGGCACTGTCATTTTGATGCTTAGGCTACATGTTTATTGGCATTGCCTAGCGTCTGCATCGGACAATTCTTTGGTAAGCTGTTTTAACATTTAAAGCTAAGCTTGACTATCTGGAATTAACATTAGAGATATCCACAATTGCGTTTTGATAGTCGTAATGACATTAGAGTGGAATAGAATGCTGTCATACAGCGGCACAGAATATCAAAAGTGCTGATCAAATGCTTTGATATAGAGCGGAATACAATAGCATCATATAGAGCGTAACAGAATGCTGTCATATAGAGAAGAATAGACATTCCTGTGACATCATCATTAATGATCTCACAAAGGCAACATTCTAGGATGTCAATGACAATGTTGCAGCTTATGTAGCATTATCATTTATGAGGTCACAGAGGCAACATTCCATGATCTCACTGACGATGTTACAGGAATGTTAGTTTAGTCTGAATGACAGAAATCATTGTCTTCATCAGAGGAACTATGACTCCTACTATGTTGATGTTAATTGAAAAAAAACAACTAAATAGAGTAGAACTTATGCAAGTGTTGTACGACCTAAAAAAAATAAGGGAAATGCTATTTAATGCTTACCCTGCATGTTTATTGGCGTTGCCTAGCGTCTGCGTCCGGCAACCCTCCGTCTGCGGACAGTGGAGGACTTGCGGCAGACATTCGAGGAATTGCGTCCCTGTCTGCGAGCTGAGCGAGTCGCCTGCCTGCGTGCGCGTGGCATCGTCAAAAAACAGTTGTTTTCTGTTCAGGTAATACCTGATTGATGGGCGTCACGGGGGTTACGCCCGAAAGTTTACTTATAGAACATAAGTAAACTTTCGACGACGTTCCGTGAATGAAGTGAATACAGTCATATTCAGGCAGACAGCATGAGGAAAATAAAGGCTTTTTTTAACATTACAGCATGTAAACATATGGGATCTTTAGAAAAAATTAAGGGCACCGTCATTTTGATACTTGGGCTACATGTTTTTTGGCATTGCCTAGCGTCTGCTTCGGAAAATTCTCCCACATCTGTAGACATCGAAGGATTGTCAAAATATACACAGGCTTTGTCCGAAATTGCATCAATGCTCTACATACTCAATGGGTGTACGATAGTAGGATAGTAAGTGCAACATAAATTTGTGCGAATAAACAGTAGTATCTATCTTTTTTCGGACACACTGAGAAGTAATTTACATCATTAATTCCCCCTTGCCGGTTGGAGACGTATAACCATGGTAACCGATGCCAACCTCATGTGACCAAAACAACGGTTTGTGAGATGCAAAGTCTGAATTAATTTAAAATATTTATTAAACCGAGGAAAGGGAAATCTTATATTTACAGCTAAATTGAAGTGTTATTGATGTTACAGAGCTGTCTGTCGACGTCTATTATGAACGTTGTCTTCAACAACCGCATTGCATTGTGGGATATTTATGCCACCGTAATGTTCAGCGTTGCATACTGTAATATTTTACCGGAAATAGTATGCAATTTGCGTACTATTGGTTTTATACTAAGGTGTCGGACCTACTAAAATATCTCACATACTGTTTTAGCGTACTAAATAGCATGTTGGTATGGAATTTTGGACACAACCACAAACTGTGATTTCACTGATGAGGTCACAGTTAATGTGACATGATCATTTATGATGTCACAGAAGCATCATTCCATGATGTCACTGATGATGTCACCGGGATGTTTGTTTAGTCTGAATGACAGAGATCATTGACTTCATCAGAGGAACTATGAATACTACTATGTGAATGTTAATTAAAAAAATATAAATACAGTAAAATATACTACCTAAAAAAAAACGCTAAGGCAAATGAAAAGCATTGATGCTTAATGCATTAATGCTTACCGTTCATGTTCATGAATACTACTATGTGAATGTTAATTAAAAAAATCTAAATAAAGCAAAATATACTACCTAAAAAAAACCACTAACACAAACCAGAAGCATTAATGCTAGATGCATTAATGCTTACGCTTCATGTTTTTTAATGGCGTTGCCTAGCGTCTGCGTCGGGCAACCCTCCGTCTGCGGTACCTCCGTCTGCGGACACCGGTGGTCTTGCGAGGTCTCCGCCTTCGGCTGGAGGACCTGCGTCCCCGTCTTCTGGCCCTTCTGCGTGCGCGTGGCATTGTCAAAAAACACTTGGTTTTTGATCCGTGATTGATGGGCGTAACGGGGGTTCTATAAGTAAACTTTCGACGACGTTCCGTGATGTCACTTGTGATGTCACAGTTTATGTGACATCATTTATGACATCACAATGGAAACATTCCACCATGTCACTAATGATGTCACAGTTTATGTGACATCATTTATGACGTCACAATGGCAACATTCCATGATGTCACTGATGATGTCAGAGGAGAGTTAGTTTAATCTGATTGTCAAGACTTTCTGGCAATTGTAGTGTCCCATGTGTCTACTACTACTCTGTCAATCTCTGTGAGAAATCCTTGACTTCATTGGAGGAACTATGACTACTACTATGTTGATGTTAATTTGAAAAAACTAAATACGGTCAAATTTATTTAACTGTTCTATGCCTTAAAGGTCCCATATTATAAAAAGTGAGATGTTCAGGTATTTTTTTCTTATAAAGCAGGTTTAAGTGCTATATAAATAATATGAAAGAAGTGAAATACTCAATCCACAGAGAAATACACACAGCCCGTATTCACAAACTGTGCCTTTAAACGAGCCATCGGGATTACTGTACATTTGTGATGTCACGAATCTACGATATGTAGAACATTTAAACGTAAATATGTCCCAGGTTATGTCCAGTTGCAGTTTATGTGAATGACATCAGCTGACAGAAAATAAAAATGGAACTAAACTGTTGCGTAGCAACAAAATTCTGTTGCAGTTCCATTGAAATGCACTAAAACGGAGCGTTTCAGACAGAGGGTGAATACAGGCATATTCAGGCAGACAGCATGAGGAAAATAAAGGTGTTTTTTTTTAACATTACAGTATGTAAACATATGGGACCTTTAGAAAAATGAAGGGCACTGTCATTTTGATGCTTAGGCTACATGTTTATTGGCATTGCCTAGCGTCTGCATCGGACAATTCTTTGGTAAGCTGTTTTAACATTTAAAGCTAAGCTTGACTATCTGGAATTAACATTAGAGATATCCACAATTGCGTTTTGATAGTCGTAATGACATTAGAGTGGAATAGAATGCTGTCATACAGCGGCACAGAATATCAAAAGTGCTGATCAAATGCTTTGATATAGAGCGGAATACAATAGCATCATATAGAGCGTAACAGAATGCTGTCATATAGAGAAGAATAGACATTCCTGTGACATCATCATTAATGATCTCACAAAGGCAACATTCTAGGATGTCAATGACAATGTTGCAGCTTATGTAGCATTATCATTTATGAGGTCACAGAGGCAACATTCCATGATCTCACTGACGATGTTACAGGAATGTTAGTTTAGTCTGAATGACAGAAATCATTGTCTTCATCAGAGGAACTATGACTCCTACTATGTTGATGTTAATTGAAAAAAAACAACTAAATAGAGTAGAACTTATGCAAGTGTTGTACGACCTAAAAAAAATAAGGGAAATGCTATTTAATGCTTACCCTGCATGTTTATTGGCGTTGCCTAGCGTCTGCGTCCGGCAACCCTCCGTCTGCGGACAGTGGAGGACTTGCGGCAGACATTCGAGGAATTGCGTCCCTGTCTGCGAGCTGAGCGAGTCGCCTGCCTGCGTGCGCGTGGCATCGTCAAAAAACAGTTGTTTTCTGTTCAGGTAATACCTGATTGATGGGCGTCACGGGGGTTACGCCCGAAAGTTTACTTATAGAACATAAGTAAACTTTCGACGACGTTCCGTGAATGAAGTGAATACAGTCATATTCAGGCAGACAGCATGAGGAAAATAAAGGCTTTTTTTAACATTACAGCATGTAAACATATGGGATCTTTAGAAAAAATTAAGGGCACCGTCATTTTGATACTTGGGCTACATGTTTTTTGGCATTGCCTAGCGTCTGCTTCGGAAAATTCTCCCACATCTGTAGACATCGAAGGATTGTCAAAATATACACAGGCTTTGTCCGAAATTGCATCAATGCTCTACATACTCAATGGGTGTACGATAGTAGGATAGTAAGTGCAACATAAATTTGTGCGAATAAACAGTAGTATCTATCTTTTTTCGGACACACTGAGAAGTAATTTACATCATTAATTCCCCCTTGCCGGTTGGAGACGTATAACCATGGTAACCGATGCCAACCTCATGTGACCAAAACAACGGTTTGTGAGATGCAAAGTCTGAATTAATTTAAAATATTTATTAAACCGAGGAAAGGGAAATCTTATATTTACAGCTAAATTGAAGTGTTATTGATGTTACAGAGCTGTCTGTCGACGTCTATTATGAACGTTGTCTTCAACAACCGCATTGCATTGTGGGATATTTATGCCACCGTAATGTTCAGCGTTGCATACTGTAATATTTTACCGGAAATAGTATGCAATTTGCGTACTATTGGTTTTATACTAAGGTGTCGGACCTACTAAAATATCTCACATACTGTTTTAGCGTACTAAATAGCATGTTGGTATGGAATTTTGGACACAACCACAAACTGTGATTTCACTGATGAGGTCACAGTTAATGTGACATGATCATTTATGATGTCACAGAAGCATCATTCCATGATGTCACTGATGATGTCACCGGGATGTTTGTTTAGTCTGAATGACAGAGATCATTGACTTCATCAGAGGAACTATGAATACTACTATGTGAATGTTAATTAAAAAAATATAAATACAGTAAAATATACTACCTAAAAAAAAACGCTAAGGCAAATGAAAAGCATTGATGCTTAATGCATTAATGCTTACCGTTCATGTTCATGAATACTACTATGTGAATGTTAATTAAAAAAATCTAAATAAAGCAAAATATACTACCTAAAAAAAACCACTAACACAAACCAGAAGCATTAATGCTAGATGCATTAATGCTTACGCTTCATGTTTTTTAATGGCGTTGCCTAGCGTCTGCGTCGGGCAACCCTCCGTCTGCGGTACCTCCGTCTGCGGACACCGGTGGTCTTGCGAGGTCTCCGCCTTCGGCTGGAGGACCTGCGTCCCCGTCTTCTGGCCCTTCTGCGTGCGCGTGGCATTGTCAAAAAACACTTGGTTTTTGATCCGTGATTGATGGGCGTAACGGGGGTTCTGTAAGTAAACTTTCGACGACGTTCCGTGATGTCACTTGTGATGTCACAGTTTATGTGACATCATTTATGACATCACAATGGAAACATTCCACCATGTCACTAATGATGTCACAGTTTATGTGACATCGTTTATGACATCACAATGGCAACATTCCAACATGTCACTGATGATGTTGCAGTTTATGTGACATCATTTATGACATCACAATGGCAACATTCCATGATGTCACTGATGATGTCACAGGAGAGTTAGTTTAATCTGATTGTCAAGACTTTCTGGCAATTGTAGTGTCCCATGTGTCTACTGCTACTCTGTCAATCTCTGTGAGAAATCCTTGACTTCATTGGAGGAACTATGACTACTACTATGTTGATGTTAATTTGAAAAAACTAAATACGGTCAAATTTATTTAACTGTTCTATGCCTTAAAGGTCCCATATTATAAAAAGTGAGATGTTCAGGTATTTTTTTCTTATAAAGCAGGTTTAAGTGCTATATAAATAATATGAAAGAAGTGAAATACTCAATCCACAGAGAAATACACACAGCCCGTATTCACAAACTGTGCCTTTAAACGAGCCATCGGGATTACTGTACATTTGTGATGTCACGAATCTACGATATGTAGAACATTTAAACGTAAATATGTCCCAGGTTATGTCCAGTTGCAGTTTATGTGAATGACATCAGCTGACAGAAAATAAAAATGGAACTAAACTGTTGCCTAGCAACAAAATTCTGTTGCAGTTCCATTGAAATGCACTAAAACGGAGCGTTTCAGACAGAGGGTGAATACAGGCATATTCAGGCAGACAGCATGAGGAAAATAAAGGTGTTTTTTTTTAACATTACAGTATGTAAACATATGGGACCTTTAGAAAAATGAAGGGCACTGTCATTTTGATGCTTAGGCTACATGTTTATTGGCATTGCCTAGCGTCTGCATCGGACAATTCTTTGGTAAGCTGTTTTAACATTTAAAGCTAAGCTTGACTATCTGGAATTAACATTAGAGATATCCACAATTGCGTTTTGATAGTCGTAATG
Source organism: Sebastes fasciatus (assembly GCF_043250625.1). Lineage (NCBI taxonomy): Eukaryota > Metazoa > Chordata > Actinopteri > Perciformes > Sebastidae > Sebastes > Sebastes fasciatus. Next base: position 24,717,494 of record NC_133815.1, read on the forward strand.
ACATTAGAGTGGAATAGAATGCTGTCATACAGCGGCACAGAATATCAAAAGTGCTGATCAAATGCTTTGATATAGAGCGGAATACAATAGCATCATATAGAGCGTAACAGAATGCTGTCATATAGAGAAGAATAGACATTCCTGTGACATCATCATTAATGATCTCACAAAGGCAACATTCTAGGATGTCAATGACAATGTTGCAGCTTATGTAGCATTATCATTTATGAGGTCACAGAGGCAACATTCCATGATCTCACTGACGATGTTACAGGAATGTTAGTTTAGTCTGAATGACAGAAATCATTGTCTTCATCAGAGGAACTATGACTCCTACTATGTTGATGTTAATTGAAAAAAAACAACTAAATAGAGTAGAACTTATGCAAGTGTTGTACGACCTAAAAAAAATAAGGGAAATGCTATTTAATGCTTACCCTGCATGTTTATTGGCGTTGCCTAGCGTCTGCGTCCGGCAACCCTCCGTCTGCGGACAGTTGAGGACTTGCGGCAGACATTCGAGGAATTGCGTCCCTGTCTGCGAGCTGAGCGAGTCGCCTGCCTGCGTGCGCGTGGCATCGTCAAAAAACAGTTGTTTTCTGTTCAGGTAATACCTGATTGATGGGCGTCACGGGGGTTACGCCCGAAAGTTTACTTATAGAACATAAGTAAACTTTCGACGACGTTCCGTGAATGAAGTGAATACAGTCATATTCAGGCAGACAGCATGAGGAAAATAAAGGCTTTTTTTAACATTACAGCATGTAAACATATGGGATCTTTAGAAAAAATTAAGGGCACCGTCATTTTGATACTTGGGCTACATGTTTTTTGGCATTGCCTAGCGTCTGCTTCGGAAAATTCTCCCACATCTGTAGACATCGAAGGATTGTCAAAATATACACAGGCTTTGTCCGAAATTGCATCAATGCTCTACATACTCAATGGGTGTACGATAGTAGGATAGTAAGTGCAACATAAATTTGTGCGAATAAACAGTAGTATCTATCTTTTTTCGGACACACTGAGAAGTAATTTACATCATTAATTCCCCCTTGCCGGTTGGAGACGTATAACCATGGTAACCGATGCCAACCTCATGTGACCAAAACAACGGTTTGTGAGATGCAAAGTCTGAATTAATTTAAAATATTTATTAAACCGAGGAAAGGGAAATCTTATATTTACAGCTAAATTGAAGTGTTATTGATGTTACAGAGCTGTCTGTCGACGTCTATTATGAACGTTGTCTTCAACAACCGCATTGCATTGTGGGATATTTATGCCACCGTAATGTTCAGCGTTGCATACTGTAATATTTTACCGGAAATAGTATGCAATTTGCGTACTATTGGTTTTATACTAAGGTGTCGGACCTACTAAAATATCTCACATACTGTTTTAGCGTACTAAATAGCATGTTGGTATGGAATTTTGGACACAACCACAAACTGTGATTTCACTGATGAGGTCACAGTTAATGTGACATGATCATTTATGATGTCACAGAAGCATCATTCCATGATGTCACTGATGATGTCACCGGGATGTTTGTTTAGTCTGAATGACAGAGATCATTGACTTCATCAGAGGAACTATGAATACTACTATGTGAATGTTAATTAAAAAAATATAAATACAGTAAAATATACTACCTAAAAAAAAACGCTAAGGCAAATGAAAAGCATTGATGCTTAATGCATTAATGCTTACCGTTCATGTTCATGAATACTACTATGTGAATGTTAATTAAAAAAATCTAAATAAAGCAAAATATACTACCTAAAAAAAACCACTAACACAAACCAGAAGCATTAATGCTAGATGCATTAATGCTTACGCTTCATGTTTTTTAATGGCGTTGCCTAGCGTCTGCGTCGGGCAACCCTCCGTCTGCGGTACCTCCGTCTGCGGACACCGGTGGTCTTGCGAGGTCTCCGCCTTCGGCTGGAGGACCTGCGTCCCCGTCTTCTGGCCCTTCTGCGTGCGCGTGGCATTGTCAAAAAACACTTGGTTTTTGATCCGTGATTGATGGGCGTAACGGGGGTTCTATAAGTAAACTTTCGACGACGTTCCGTGATGTCACTTGTGATGTCACAGTTTATGTGACATCATTTATGACATCACAATGGAAACATTCCACCATGTCACTAATGATGTCACAGTTTATGTGACATCATTTATGACGTCACAATGGCAACATTCCATGATGTCACTGATGATGTCAGAGGAGAGTTAGTTTAATCTGATTGTCAAGACTTTCTGGCAATTGTAGTGTCCCATGTGTCTACTACTACTCTGTCAATCTCTGTGAGAAATCCTTGACTTCATTGGAGGAACTATGACTACTACTATGTTGATGTTAATTTGAAAAAACTAAATACGGTCAAATTTATTTAACTGTTCTATGCCTTAAAGGTCCCATATTATAAAAAGTGAGATGTTCAGGTATTTTTTTCTTATAAAGCAGGTTTAAGTGCTATATAAATAATATGAAAGAAGTGAAATACTCAATCCACAGAGAAATACACACAGCCCGTATTCACAAACTGTGCCTTTAAACGAGCCATCGGGATTACTGTACATTTGTGATGTCACGAATCTACGATATGTAGAACATTTAAACGTAAATATGTCCCAGGTTATGTCCAGTTGCAGTTTATGTGAATGACATCAGCTGACAGAAAATAAAAATGGAACTAAACTGTTGCGTAGCAACAAAATTCTGTTGCAGTTCCATTGAAATGCACTAAAACGGAGCGTTTCAGACAGAGGGTGAATACAGGCATATTCAGGCAGACAGCATGAGGAAAATAAAGGTGTTTTTTTTTAACATTACAGTATGTAAACATATGGGACCTTTAGAAAAATGAAGGGCACTGTCATTTTGATGCTTAGGCTACATGTTTATTGGCATTGCCTAGCGTCTGCATCGGACAATTCTTTGGTAAGCTGTTTTAACATTTAAAGCTAAGCTTGACTATCTGGAATTAACATTAGAGATATCCACAATTGCGTTTTGATAGTCGTAATGACATTAGAGTGGAATAGAATGCTGTCATACAGCGGCACAGAATATCAAAAGTGCTGATCAAATGCTTTGATATAGAGCGGAATACAATAGCATCATATAGAGCGTAACAGAATGCTGTCATATAGAGAAGAATAGACATTCCTGTGACATCATCATTAATGATCTCACAAAGGCAACATTCTAGGATGTCAATGACAATGTTGCAGCTTATGTAGCATTATCATTTATGAGGTCACAGAGGCAACATTCCATGATCTCACTGACGATGTTACAGGAATGTTAGTTTAGTCTGAATGACAGAAATCATTGTCTTCATCAGAGGAACTATGACTCCTACTATGTTGATGTTAATTGAAAAAAAAAAAAACTAAATAGAGTAGAACTTATGCAAGTGTTGTACGACCTAAAAAAAATAAGGGAAATGCTATTTAATGCTTACCCTGCATGTTTATTGGCGTTGCCTAGCGTCTGCGTCCGGCAACCCTCTGTCTGCGGACAGTGGAGGACTTGCGGCAGACATCCGAGGAATTGCGTCCCTGTCTGCGAGCTGAGCGAGTCGCCTGCCTGCGTGCGCGTGGCATCGTCAAAAAACAGTTGTTTTCTGTTCAGGTAATACCTGATTGATGGGCGTCACGGGGGTTACGCCCGAAAGTTTACTTATAGAACATAAGTAAACTTTCGACGACGTTCCGTGAATGAAGTGAATACAGTCATATTCAGGCAGACAGCATGAGGAAAATAAAGGCTTTTTTTAACATTACAGCATGTAAACATATGGGATCTTTAGAAAAAATTAAGGGCACCGTCATTTTGATACTTGGGCTACATGTTTTTTGGCATTGCCTAGCGTCTGCTTCGGAAAATTCTCCCACATCTGTAGACATCGAAGGATTGTCAAAATATACACAGGCTTTGTCCGAAATTGCATCAATGCTCTACATACTCAATGGGTGTACGATAGTAGGATAGTAAGTGCAACATAAATTTGTGCGAATAAACAGTAGTATCTATCTTTTTTCGGACACACTGAGAAGTAATTTACATCATTAATTCCCCCTTGCCGGTTGGAGACGTATAACCATGGTAACCGATGCCAACCTCATGTGACCAAAACAACGGTTTGTGAGATGCAAAGTCTGAATTAATTTAAAATATTTATTAAACCGAGGAAAGGGAAATCTTATATTTACAGCTAAATTGAAGTGTTATTGATGTTACAGAGCTGTCTGTCGACGTCTATTATGAACGTTGTCTTCAACAACCGCATTGCATTGTGGGATATTTATGCCACCGTAATGTTCAGCGTTGCATACTGTAATATTTTACCGGAAATAGTATGCAATTTGCGTACTATTGGTTTTATACTAAGGTGTCGGACCTACTAAAATATCTCACATACTGTTTTAGCGTACTAAATAGCATGTTGGTATGGAATTTTGGACACAACCACAAACTGTGATTTCACTGATGAGGTCACAGTTAATGTGACATGATCATTTATGATGTCACAGAAGCATCATTCCATGATGTCACTGATGATGTCACCGGGATGTTTGTTTAGTCTGAATGACAGAGATCATTGACTTCATCAGAGGAACTATGAATACTACTATGTGAATGTTAATTAAAAAAATATAAATACAGTAAAATATACTACCTAAAAAAAAACGCTAAGGCAAATGAAAAGCATTGATGCTTAATGCATTAATGCTTACCGTTCATGTTCATGAATACTACTATGTGAATGTTAATTAAAAAAATCTAAATAAAGCAAAATATACTACCTAAAAAAAACCACTAACACAAACCAGAAGCATTAATGCTAGATGCATTAATGCTTACGCTTCATGTTTTTTAATGGCGTTGCCTAGCGTCTGCGTCGGGCAACCCTCCGTCTGCGGTACCTCCGTCTGCGGACACCGGTGGTCTTGCGAGGTCTCCGCCTTCGGCTGGAGGACCTGCGTCCCCGTCTTCTGGCCCTTCTGCGTGCGCGTGGCATTGTCAAAAAACACTTGGTTTTTGATCCGTGATTAATGGGCGTAACGGGGGTTCTGTAAGTAAACTTTCGACGACGTTCCGTGATGTCACTTGTGATGTCACAGTTTATGTGACATCATTTATGACATCACAATGGAAACATTCCACCATGTCACTAATGATGTCACAGTTTATGTGACATCGTTTATGACATCACAATGGCAACATTCCAACATGTCACTGATGATGTTGCAGTTTATGTGACATCATTTATGACATCACAATGGCAACATTCCATGATGTCACTGATGATGTCACAGGAGAGTTAGTTTAATCTGATTGTCAAGACTTTCTGGCAATTGTAGTGTCCCATGTGTCTACTGCTACTCTGTCAATCTCTGTGAGAAATCCTTGACTTCATTGGAGGAACTATGACTACTACTATGTTGATGTTAATTTGAAAAAACTAAATACGGTCAAATTTATTTAACTGTTCTATGCCTTAAAGGTCCCATATTATAAAAAGTGAGATGTTCAGGTATTTTTTTATTATAAAGCAGGTTTAAGTGCTATATAAATAATATGAAAGAAGTGAAATACTCAATCCACAGAGAAATACACACAGCCCGTATTCACAAACTGTGCCTTTAAACGAGCCATCGGGATTACTGTACATTTGTGATGTCACGAATCTACGATATGTAGAACATTTAAACGTAAATATGTCCCAGGTTATGTCCAGTTGCAGTTTATGTGAATGACATCAGCTGACAGAAAATAAAAATGGAACTAAACTGTTGCCTAGCAACAAAATTCTGTTGCAGTTCCATTGAAATGCACTAAAACGGAGCGTTTCAGACAGAGGGTGAATACAGGCATATTCAGGCAGACAGCATGAGGAAAATAAAGGTGTTTTTTTTTAACATTACAGTATGTAAACATATGGGACCTTTAGAAAAATGAAGGGCACTGTCATTTTGATGCTTAGGCTACATGTTTATTGGCATTGCCTAGCGTCTGCATCGGACAATTCTTTGGTAAGCTGTTTTAACATTTAAAGCTAAGCTTGACTATCTGGAATTAACATTAGAGATATCCACAATTGCGTTTTGATAGTCGTAATGACATTAGAGTGGAATAGAATGCTGTCATACAGCGGCACAGAATATCAAAAGTGCTGATCAAATGCTTTGATATAGAGCGGAATACAATAGCATCATATAGAGCGTAACAGAATGCTGTCATATAGAGAAGAATAGACATTCCTGTGACATCATCATTAATGATCTCACAAAGGCAACATTCTAGGATGTCAATGACAATGTTGCAGCTTATGTAGCATTATCATTTATGAGGTCACAGAGGCAACATTCCATGATCTCACTGACGATGTTACAGGAATGTTAGTTTAGTCTGAATGACAGAAATCATTGTCTTCATCAGAGGAACTATGACTCCTACTATGTTGATGTTAATTGAAAAAAAACAACTAAATAGAGTAGAACTTATGCAAGTGTTGTACGACCTAAAAAAAATAAGGGAAATGCTATTTAATGCTTACCCTGCATGTTTATTGGCGTTGCCTAGCGTCTGCGTCCGGCAACCCTCCGTCTGCGGACAGTGGAGGACTTGCGGCAGACATCCGAGGAATTGCGTCCCTGTCTGCGAGCTGAGCGAGTCGCCTGCCTGCGTGCGCGTGGCATCGTCAAAAAACTGTTGTTTTCTGTTCAGGTAATACCTGATTGATGGGCGTCACGGGGGTTACGCCCGAAAGTTTACTTATAGAACATAAGTAAACTTTCGACGACGTTCCGTGAATGAAGTGAATACAGTCATATTCAGGCAGACAGCATGAGGAAAATAAAGGCTTTTTTTAACATTACAGCATGTAAACATATGGGATCTTTAGAAAAAATTAAGGGCACCGTCATTTTGATACTTGGGCTACATGTTTTTTGGCATTGCCTAGCGTCTGCTTCGGAAAATTCTCCCACATCTGTAGACATCGAAGGATTGTCAAAATATACACAGGCTTTGTCCGAAATTGCATCAATGCTCTACATACTCAATGGGTGTACGATAGTAGGATAGTAAGTGCAACATAAATTTGTGCGAATAAACAGTAGTATCTATCTTTTTTCGGACACACTGAGAAGTAATTTACATCATTAATTCCCCCTTGCCGGTTGGAGACGTATAACCATGGTAACCGATGCCAACCTCATGTGACCAAAACAACGGTTTGTGAGATGCAAAGTCTGAATTAATTTAAAATATTTATTAAACCGAGGAAAGGGAAATCTTATATTTACAGCTAAATTGAAGTGTTATTGATGTTACAGAGCTGTCTGTCGACGTCTATTATGAACGTTGTCTTCAACAACCGCATTGCATTGTGGGATATTTATGCCACCGTAATGTTCAGCGTTGCATACTGTAATATTTTACCGGAAATAGTATGCAATTTGCGTACTATTGGTTTTATACTAAGGTGTCGGACCTACTAAAATATCTCACATACTGTTTTAGCGTACTAAATAGCATGTTGGTATGGAATTTTGGACACAACCACAAACTGTGATTTCACTGATGAGGTCACAGTTAATGTGACATGATCATTTATGATGTCACAGAAGCATCATTCCATGATGTCACTGATGATGTCACCGGGATGTTTGTTTAGTCTGAATGACAGAGATCATTGACTTCATCAGAGGAACTATGAATACTACTATGTGAATGTTAATTAAAAAAATATAAATACAGTAAAATATACTACCTAAAAAAAACCGCTAAGGCAAATGAAAAGCATTGATGCTTAATGCATTAATGCTTACCGTTCATGTTCATGAATACTACTATGTGAATGTTAATTAAAAAAATCTAAATAAAGCAAAATATACTACCTAAAAAAAACCACTAACACAAACCAGAAGCATTAATGCTAGATGCATTAATGCTTACGCTTCATGTTTTTTAATGGCGTTGCCTAGCGTCTGCGTCGGGCAACCCTCCGTCTGCGGTACCTCCGTCTGCGGACACCGGTGGTCTTGCGAGGTCTCCGCCTTCGGCTGGAGGACCTGCGTCCCCGTCTTCTGGCCCTTCTGCGTGCGCGTGGCATTGTCAAAAAACACTTGGTTTTTGATCCGTGATTGATGGGCGTAACGGGGGTTCTATAAGTAAACTTTCGACGACGTTCCGTGATGTCACTTGTGATGTCACAGTTTATGTGACATCATTTATGACATCACAATGGAAACATTCCACCATGTCACTAATGATGTCACAGTTTATGTGACATCATTTATGACGTCACAATGGCAACATTCCATGATGTCACTGATGATGTCAGAGGAGAGTTAGTTTAATCTGATTGTCAAGACTTTCTGGCAATTGTAGTGTCCCATGTGTCTACTACTACTCTGTCAATCTCTGTGAGAAATCCTTGACTTCATTGGAGGAACTATGACTACTACTATGTTGATGTTAATTTGAAAAAACTAAATACGGTCAAATTTATTTAACTGTTCTATGCCTTAAAGGTCCCATATTATAAAAAGTGAGATGTTCAGGTATTTTTTTCTTATAAAGCAGGTTTAAGTGCTATATAAATAATATGAAAGAAGTGAAATACTCAATCCACAGAGAAATACACACAGCCCGTATTCACAAACTGTGCCTTTAAACGAGCCATCGGGATTACTGTACATTTGTGATGTCACGAATCTACGATATGTAGAACATTTAAACGTAAATATGTCCCAGGTTATGTCCAGTTGCAGTTTATGTGAATGACATCAGCTGACAGAAAATAAAAATGGAACTAAACTGTTGCGTAGCAACAAAATTCTGTTGCAGTTCCATTGAAATGCACTAAAACGGAGCGTTTCAGACAGAGGGTGAATACAGGCATATTCAGGCAGACAGCATGAGGAAAATAAAGGTGTTTTTTTTTAACATTACAGTATGTAAACATATGGGACCTTTAGAAAAATGAAGGGCACTGTCATTTTGATGCTTAGGCTACATGTTTATTGGCATTGCCTAGCGTCTGCATCGGACAATTCTTTGGTAAGCTGTTTTAACATTTAAAGCTAAGCTTGACTATCTGGAATTAACATTAGAGATATCCACAATTGCGTTTTGATAGTCGTAATGACATTAGAGTGGAATAGAATGCTGTCATACAGCGGCACAGAATATCAAAAGTGCTGATCAAATGCTTTGATATAGAGCGGAATACAATAGCATCATATAGAGCGTAACAGAATGCTGTCATATAGAGAAGAATAGACATTCCTGTGACATCATCATTAATGATCTCACAAAGGCAACATTCTAGGATGTCAATGACAATGTTGCAGCTTATGTAGCATTATCATTTATGAGGTCACAGAGGCAACATTCCATGATCTCACTGACGATGTTACAGGAATGTTAGTTTAGTCTGAATGACAGAAATCATTGTCTTCATCAGAGGAACTATGACTCCTACTATGTTGATGTTAATTGAAAAAAAACAACTAAATAGAGTAGAACTTATGTAAGTGTTGTACGACCTAAAAAAAATAAGGGAAATGCTATTTAATGCTTACCCTGCATGTTTATTGGCGTTGCCTAGCTAGCTGTCCCCGGCACCCCCCCCCCCCCCCCACCCCCCCGAGCAGCTGGGAGACTGGGTGATTGTCCGAAGCAAGCATAGTCCTAAGCAGAAGTTTCTAAATCAGCACTAAAGCACTAAATTCATCAGCACTAAATTCAATGCCATGTCTCAATATAGCAGAGGACTCCTATGCTAACTTTAGTCCCACCCAAACTGAGCGAATAACACTTGATTTTGTTGCCCCTCTGAAAAAGAAGTTAATAAAACAAAGGAAGTCAGCTCCATGGTATAACTTTTCGACCGCAGCCGATGACTGACATGTAACATGGTAAAATGGTATACAGTGAAGGGGGTTTAATCTTACCAGCTCTGGCTCTGCACAGACTGTGGTGGAGTGGTGGACGTACATCTGCAGGTACATTACTCTCTGTAGGGCTCTACAGCAGAGCGGTTCCTAGTCCAGGTGGTGATGCCACATGTTAGCATACTTTTGTAGTAGAGTAGAAGATCTGTAGGACCACCAGAGAGACTCTGAATTTCCTAAGCCGTCTGAGGTGATGTGTGGACCATGTCAGATCCTCAGTGAACCTCAGGTGCTCACCCTCCCACAGGTGTTCTGTTGATTTTTAAGGGTCTGCAGGAGCTGTTCTTGGCCACACAGTCGAGCGTGTCCTGGAAGTACAGCATGGGCTGAATATGCAACACGGGGGAACCTATTTTGACATTAGGAACAGGTCCCAGGATCAATCCTGGGACCTGTTCTTTTTACACTTTACATGTTGCCTCTAGGACACAACATCTCCTTCCATAGCTATGCTGATGATACACAGCTCTACCTGTCATTTAAACCCTCTGACACCAATAAATTAGCAACCCTACATAGCTGCCTACAAGACTTAAAGGGACTATTTGTAACTTTGTACGCGCATAAATGTAGCGGGTCGTCACACATGCGCGTTCGCATATGCGCGCTCGCGTGTGGCTGGAGCCTCGTCTCCGCTGCATGCTCTCCTTCACTCAGAATGCGCGCGCTCACTACACACTGCAGAAGAGTTTAGCTCTGAGAATATCTAGTGAATGCACAGGGGACGTTTGTGCAGAAATAAATTCTGCAGTTCCTCCAGACCAACAGAGGTTTCCCGTGTCTTGTGAAGTGACGGAGCTCTTCAGATAGTTATGTTACCCTCTCGTTACCGACCGGGTGCCGGTGTCTCCTCTGCTCTCTCCGGCTGCGGGCGGAGAGAGCAGGGAGACACGCTGCAGAGCCCCGCTGCATCAGCCTGCACTTAGGCAGGAAAAGCCAACACTAGGATCAGATCTAAATCATGTTCATGGAGAGACCTTCGTCTGGTCAGCTAACATTACTGCCAAGCAGCTGAAATATAGAGTGATATTGTGCTTTTAGCTGACGTGTGTCTCCTCACTGTTTTGAGCGATGCTCGTTCAGGTATATTTAGAGCGAGCAAGCGCGAGCCCGACACTGACTTTCGTTGATTTCACGGCCACAGGTGTCGCTCTTGAGAAGCATTTCTGAAAGTTACAAATAGTCCCTTTAACAGGTTGGATGTCCCAAAATTTCTTAAAACTCAACTCTGACAACTGAAGTACTCATCATTGGCCGTGACCACATCTCAAATCAAGTACAACCTCTCCTTGGCCTCCTTACTCCCAACGTAAAGTCAGCCCCGAGAAATCTGGGTGTTAGCCTGGATAGCAACTTGAGCAACTCTAGAGCAACATGTAAAGAAAGTACTCCAGTCGTGTTTTTATCAACTAAGAAATATTTCTAAAATTAGATCAGTTCTCTCTTTCAGAAACACAGAGAAAATTATACATGGCCTGATATGAATAGCTCTGAATGACCTGGCACCGGAGTATATAATTGAGCTCCTCACACTGTACTGTCCAAACAGACCCCTCAGGTCTGCCAGTCTGGGTCTTTTAACTGTTCCAAAGACCAGGTTAAAAACAAAATGTGATTGACCTTTTACAGTACTGGCTCCCTGTCTCTGGAACAGTCTTCCACTGAGCATCAGATCAGCTGTCACGACTTTTAAATCCAGTCTTAAAACTCACTTTTATAAAATGGCTTTTCCAATCAGCTGAATTTGAATCTGTTGTATGCTTGTGTGCTGATATGTATGTATGTGCATATGTAATTGTATGAATATGTATTTGCTTGTTTCTTTATTTTCCCATTCTATTGCATTTTATTTCATTATTTATTTTTCATTGTATTCTGCTGCCTATGATGTGAATTTCCTTGGAAAGCACTTTGTGCTTTGGGCTTGAAAAGTGCTCTACAAATAAAATTATTATATTATTATTATTAAACTGGATTTATAAAGTATAGTTTAAAAGATCCATAGCTGAAATTAAGTTTAGATCAATAGATTGACAGATGTATGTAAACATTTGATTAGTTGTTCTGGAAGCCGAAACTTGTGTTCCAAATGTTTGACAGCCCACCAGCTTCATGCTTACAGGTCCTTGCTGTAGAGCTCTGAGCTTTGCCACTAACCTTGTATCCACCTGAGGGGTTGCTTCTCCACCTTGGCCTTGAACTTGCACCTCAGGGTTCTGTGTGTGGTGTCTGGATCTTGGTGTAGATGGATGGGTGGTCATGCTCTGCCTCTAAACAGCACTCCTCCGCCCTCCCATTCAGTGATTAATGGTCTTTTAGTTGACAAATCACCCCTGAGGCTCAGAAATGGGGGGGAAGCTAGACAGACAATGGCTGCTAGACAATCAATGCCACAAGGTTTCTCTTTCAGCCCGTTGGTCAGAGCTGTGTTTTCTCAGTTCTTCCACTTTCATTCATTTTCATTTTAAATATCGGTGTCCATCTCTGCTTGTCAGCGAGCAGACTCTACCCTACACTTTAAAATATAAAAATAAAAATGCTTTACTTTCAGTCTACATATAGAAGTTGTGAAGACATTCATTTAATTATTGGGGGCTTATTTTTATAAACCTTTCTACAACGAAAAAAACATAAAAGAAGACAAACGAAAAGTCATTAAAACATTCATGTTTGTGACAGACCACCACAGAAACCGGAGAAGATTGTGAGAGTAGAATATGGAGAACAAATCATACCGAAAGTTCCAACATTAAAAGTGAAAGTGATAGTGTGAGAACGTATAATGTCACAGAATGATGTGTTTTTTTGTGTTAAACTTAAATTCTATTATTTTGTCAATTCAATACTGTTCCAACAAGACATTTTATTTACATAGGAGTCTTTTACCTTTTATTTAGATTTTTCGTGTTGAATAATGAACTTTTTTCATATTGTACAAGGTGAACTATGATATACATTGTTTCTCTGTGATGAACCACAAGAGAATGCATCAATTATTGTTCATAAAAGCTATAGATTCAGGGATCATTGAAAGAAATACAGCAATAGAGAATCATGGATGATATATACAAAGGGAAGCAATGTAGACGGACACACCAAAAAATTTTAAAATAATTTATCTGACCTTCTGACGGCTGCTTTTTTGACTACAACTTGACTACAAAGTAGGGGTGTAACGATTAATCTACTACATCGATGTATCGATTTATATTCCTACAAGGGCGAGGGCGGCTTCAGCCACATACTCTTTCCCCGCGCTCTGTCGTTTTTTTCATTCAAAGAAAATTATTTTTCTTTTCCCCGTCATGATATCAATGCCTCACGTATCCAGCCAGAAAGCAGATGGTCCGCGAGGCAAATTATCACGGGAGTAAAGTAATGTAAAACAGAAATAGTTAAAAATAAAACAGTTTTAAAATGTTGTTCCGTATGTTTTCATGTATGAAAAGAGCCCAAATGAACACTGTAGGTGGACTACTTGATTACTATATGCAGATTATTTAACCAGCGTTTGTAGAGGAATGATTCTGTCCCGAGCTGTTTGATCACTATCAGCGGTTGATCCCTGATTCCCTTACAAGAAAAGCTTTGAGGAATCCTGACCTGCACTGTCCAGTATCAGATACTTAGTTCACACTGATTGAATGTTTGGAAAAAAAAGTTACTGTATCAATTTCAAATCATTATATCGTATCGTATCGCTCTTGATGAGCCAAATATCGTCCTAAATTGTATCGGAACCATGGATATCGTATCATATCGTTGTAAAAACGTATCGTTACACCCCTAGACACAATGTAAATTCTGTTATAAGGTGAAATGAGGAACCCCCCCCCACACGCACACACACACACACACACACACACACACACACAAAACACAAACATGCACATGCACACACACTACCCACAAAGTGTAAAGGTCAAATCCTGGAGAAGATTGGTTCCTCCATTTTGAATAATAAATGCTATCATCCTCTCTGTGAGGGCGTTCTTCAGGTTAAACAAACAGGGTGAGCGTTTAGTCTGAGACTAACAACACCAATGATGTCATTTCAGACACCTCAGCTCAGTTTTGTACAACAAAATGGGGTCTGGATATCACAAGGGGGTTGCAGGTATTGGGGCTCACAGAGGCTCTAGGTTATATCCATACACATTTCATAATCATGCCAAAATATGCATTAGTGGTCAGGGGTGTGGGGGGGGGGGGGGGGGGGGGGGGGGGGGACTTCCGTCCTCCAGAAGATTTAGCCTCTCTAACAACTTACCTCAGTCCAAGGGAGCTTATTGGCATGGGTAACATACGTTTATAATACTAAGCAACTGTGAATTAAAAACAAAAAATATGGTCCTCTCTCTAGGTTCATGGTGGAGAGGAGGTCATGTTGCTCGGGCTCTATCTATCTTGACATGGAGAGGAGGTCGTGTTGCTCTGGCTCTATCGATCTGGCGTGGAGAGTAGGTTGTGTTGCTCTGGTTCTACCCATATGGCGTGGAGAGGAGGTTGTGCTGCTAAGGCTCTATCTGGTTGGCGTGGAGAGGAGGTTGTGTTGCTCTGGCTCTATCGATCTGGCGTGGAGAGGAGGTTGTGTTGCTAAGGCTCTATCTGGTGGGTGTGGGGGGGAGGTAGTGTTGCCCTGGCTCTACCGGTTTGGCGTCGAGAGGAGGTCGTGTTGCTCTGGCTCTATCTGTTTGGCGACGCCTGGAAGCTGCTTGACATCCTCCTGGATCGACCTTCTCGCTTATATTCATATTAAACATATTAATTTTTTTGTCACATGGATTGTCTATGTTGTATTTTCATTATGTTGTTACTCTGTAGACACGACATCTATTGCACGTCTGTCCATCCTGGAAGGTGGATCCCTCCTCTGTTGCTTTTCCTAATTTTTTCTCCCTGTTAAAAGGTGTGTTTTTGGTTAAGTTTTGCCTTATCCGATGTGAGGGTTGCACTGTCAAGGACAGAGGGTGTCGTATCCTGTACAGATTGTAAAGCCCCCCGAGGCAAATTTGTCATTTGTGATTTGTGATTTTCGGTTATACAAATAAAATTGACTTGACTTGACATAGAGTCCAGTAGAGGGCTTCGCCTGTCGTTATGGAACTAGGGTTACAATATTGTAACCTTGACCCCATATCTACGTTTCCAATTGTACACTCAAAGGTAACAAGAAACCAGGACATTCTGTGCAGTACATATGACTCTGCCACGGATGCATTGACTTCCTGAATAAATGTCACTGTGCTGGGATTTGAGGAGCCAAGGTGAGTGATTGTGAGGAGAGGAAAAGGGGAGGGGACATAATGGATGACGTGGCACTCGAGCCCAATTCCCTCCCTCATAAGAAAAGTATTCTGCCTCGCCACAAATGGCTGATAGATATTTGCCTTTTCTCTCTCCTGCCGAGTGGAGAGGCAGTGAGAAAAAGAAAGATGAGGCTCGAAGAAAGAAGGAAACATTTAGAAGATATATTCTGTAGCAGTTGGTCCGTCTTTGTAATGATAGAGGTCGCACATTTATGTCAGAAAAACCACAGTTCCTTGTGGCTTAGTCACTCTTATCTTCCCCTTCTCTCTCTCTTTTGTGTCTTGTGTCTCTTCCATCCATTCACTTCTCTTTTTTTCCTCCTTTTCTTTCATCGCTTCTCTCTATCTGCACATTCTGGTCTCTTGGCTCCAATAAATGTCACACTGCATCATTCACCCTGACCAGCGGCCGATTCCGAAGCTAGACTACTCAGATATGGCTTGTAAGAGGCAATCCATCCTACCTAGACCCTCACTGTTTTCATCATGGTCTCTCTATCTGCTGTTGTTGTCTTTTCTTCTATTCTATGTTACCTACTTATTTTTTATGTCTTGGTTCTCCATGTCTCTCTCTTACACTAGCTAATTATCACATCATTATTTCATTTTTGCCTGTTTAAGTAAGTGTCAGTTCTCTATTGCTTGCATTTAAAGCAGTGGTGTCCCCTCTAAGCATTTCTGTCGGTGGGGGTTCCCTGTGGGTAGGAGGTAGGGGGTTAATGTAATATTTCTAGTATGTGTGAGGGACTAAATGAATGAATCACCAGGAAAGGTGGAAGAGTAACTCCGGGGGTTTGGGTTGATGGTTGCAGAAACAATGAAATGCCTTTGGCTCGGAGATTGCATTTTATATATTGCCATCTGTCATTAGGTCGGTTGATACTTTGCTCTGCTGGCTGTGAAAAAAGCAACTACAATAAGCCTTAGGACCACCTTAACGATCTATAGTGCATGGTTTAACGTGCATGTCACAAGTGCATTTAGGGGTGCGTCCAACTCTTCTGTTGCTAGTAATCTGGGCGCAAAGTTAAGGGTTGTATTTTTCTCTTAATTACTCACAGGTGTGTTTTCGGAGAAACATGAATTAAACCAATCAGCGTCATCTCCCGTTCCCCTTAAAAGCCAGGTTTTCTGCAGTGAAAATGTTGTTTTTGAAATGCTAAACGGCAACAAATATGGATTGAAGCAGAATTTTGTTAGATTAAAAACATTTTGGAAATGATTACATGTAGAAATGTATGCACTAAAATAGTTTTATGATTTGAAGGGGGAATTATGAATTATTATTGCACACAACTTAAACATATAATTATTTGACATAACTCAGATTGGAGCATGCAAAATATTAAGGAAATAGTCCTCCTTGTGGGTCACAAAAGTTAACAAGTGCTTAAGCAGAACTAGTGTAACTAGGTTATATACACGCACACACACACACACACACACACACACACACACACACACACATACTAATACGCTCTACTAACTGTTTTTAGACAAAATCCAAACTACATTTTAGTGAAGATCAGAGTCCACAGTGTGATTAAAGTTGGTGTCAGCTAGTCTCTTTGGGTGACTGGCTCTAAGAGGTGATTGGTGATGGCCAGTGGTGGAGGGATGTTTGTGGAAGTGTCTGAGGAGATCTGGAAGGATCAAAGCTGGTTTTGGGTCAGTGATCTGGTTTAGTGGCGATGTGGGAGAAAAGGGATCTTCTTATCTTGATCGCTGCTGTTTGCAGGATGCTGTAAATCCATGATGCCTTGTTGGCCAGCATACCTGGGTGTTGTAGGAAGAGCTGGTCTTCTATTTTGAAAGCTGTACTGTCTGCATTGGAAACATGCGGCGACGTTTTCCTTACAACATCTATGATTTACAATATAAACTTAATTTAGACTTTTGGACTTGTTTAGATCATACGAGTTGGAAAACCATCCTACGCAGCCACTACTGGTATCTATATACATACAGTATAATACCGATAATATGAATGTAAGTTAAAGGGACTTTTTGTAACTTTTTACACGTATAAATCATTGTGGGTCGGTGTCCCATGCGCGCTCGCGTGTTGCTACGCTGTTCAGACTCAGACTCCAACACAAACTGCATGGAAGCACCAAAACCGCAAAGTTCTATCTAGTGAAGCCCGTCTGTTAAACAGTGTGTGCCGCGGTCGGAGGACGCTTTGGTCTCCAGGGCCGGAGTCTCTGCTGTACTCTGCTCCTCTGCCTGCCTGCCTTCACTCACACACCGTGCTTGTTCTCGCTCCACTCTCACGTGCATGCATGCACACTCCACACTGCAGAAGAGTTAGTTTAGCTCTGAGAATATCTAGTGAATGTACAGTGGACGTTTGTGCAGAAATAAATGCTGCAGCTCCTCCAGACCAACAGAGGTTTCCCGTGTCTTGTGAAGTGACGGGGCTCCGCAGCGAGAAACGTTATTGTCTCCGACCAAAACTCCCCTGTTCCTTCCGGCCGCGGTCGGGAGGCTGAGGCAGGAAAAGCCAACACTAGGATCAGTCCTGATTCATGGAGAGAACTTCGTCTGATCAGCTAACATTACTACCAAGCAGGTGAACTATAGAGTGATATTGTGATTTTAGCTGACGTGTGTCGCCTCACTGTTTTGAGCGATGCTCGTTCATGTCTATGTAGAGGAAGCTGACTTTCTTTGACTTAACGGCCACAGGTTATGCTGTTAACAAGCAATTTCCGATTCTTACAAACAGTCCCTTTTAAGATTATTCTGTCTCACACACACATATCCTCAAGGTATCATTTCTGTACCCCATGTATGGTCTAAATAAAACTAGCCTGGCTAATTGTACTTTGTCTTGATTTGATAAATTCCAAGCAAGCTACTGGTCATCTTATACCTGACCTGTTTAAGACTGTTGTACATGTTTTATGCCAGTAGATGGTAACGGTAATTCGGGAAAAAAATTCATTTGAATTGATGCCCTTTTTTTGTTATATGGAGGAAAACAACATTCCTTGAGTGTGCCAAATGGTGCTCTCCAAAATTCTGATGTATTGGAAATATATAATACTTCAGATTGTCATCCATTGTTGGAAAAAAAAAACCTCAGCAAGTATGGATGAAGACCATTGAGGCCACTGGGAGAACACACAGTGGTGTTCCCCTCCCCGGTAGTGGCTATGCATTTTTTATGTCACATATCTGGTCAACAAACAGACTATATTAGATGTTGGCAGTCTAAATAAGCAATATTTATGTGTTCCTTGTGTCAATATACAATATGTACCCATTGCAATGATTTGCCATCTACAGGGAAAAGCAAAGGTTATTTAGGTTAAACCTAACCTTTTTGACGCGTGCTGCGCGTGTTTCACAGCAACAACAGAGAGTGAAAGTGATCTATTGACAGTATATTGACATCATACCAGCAAGATTACTACAGTTTTGATGTCTATCTGTAGAATATGTTACAAAGATGAAAAAAAAGTAAAGACTTATTTTTAAATCAACACTTCCTGCTTTCATTTCAAAATAGAAGTCCTCAAGCATTTTTTCTGTGGACAGAATTCCTTCATTTGTTAACACAAGGCTTTTATTCTGAAATATGTGCCGGACAGTGTTCTAGAACATGCAGTGACTTGGAGAGCTCCATGAATGAATATAGGACGGAGTTTTACTTGTCGATTATTAATATTATTATTATATACTATGTATTAAATGAAATGGCCATTAAAAGGCAAACTCTATGTAGAAAGAAAGGGCTGACAGCAGCAGCAGCAGCAGCAGAAATGCAGCAGACACGCAGCTTAAATGCAGTTTAAATGCAGCTGGTGCAAACGCCCGACGCGTGAATCACGCAGCCACACCACCACGCAGCCGCCACGCGTTCTTGATGTTCCTGGTGTGTCTGGGGCTTAATGGTGTTAATCTCAATTTTTTAATTTCACCCAACAGACTTGACACCTGAGTAACCGCGAGTGGAGCAAACTGATCTGGATCTTTCTAAGACTGCTTCCTAAAGCTGATTTAAGCGAATTACCCAGTCTAACAGATAATACGTAACCCTGGATTATCCAGTGACATTTTTTTAATACCCACATTAATCCAAAAGCATTCAAATCAGCATGCAGGCCTCAGATCAGCTGAAACTCCTCCCTGCATTACGTTTACGAAATAACGGATGACTCACTCAATCAGAGACAATCTTTGCTGGCCCAGACAGTAGTTTGGAAAATATTAATGCAACTGAATTTTAAATTTGTATGATTTATTATTTGTTTTTACAAAAAATATAAACACAGAATAATCTGAAATTGCAATTTAAATGGGAATATACATTTGTAAAAAGTCAGTAACAAATCCAATACTATGATGTGATGATAATACATAGCAAACATCAACGTGATGAATGTCAATATCCAGTGAACATAGGACTTGACCAATATGATCAAATGAGGGAGTGTTAAAGATCCATTTAGGCCCATATAACCCACTGGGGTGCCCAGCCCCTTTCTGTCTGCTCCGTCTCCCCGCTCCCCCTGTTTTCCAGCTGTCAACCCGTTGTCAGGGGCCGGCCATGTTGGATGAGCACAGAATCCAGCTGTGACAACCATTTATGTGTGATTAATGGGTAAGCCATAGCCCAGTGTGGGTGACTAGAGGTCAAAGTAAAAAATGTAAATCACAACAATTTGTCCATGACCATAAGCTATGTATTTCCTGATGGAGAATCAGGGATTCTGAATGCCCGCTTAGTCATGGATTAGTTTTGTGTAGTCACAACGTTTAAATACAGCACAGATCCTGGTAATAACGTCTAATCAATATTCATATAAGATAATGACTCATCACTTCGTAGCTCTTTGTTTTGATTATTAGTGTGTGGTTGTCCAACAGCAGCAGGCAGATATTCACAGTGAACAAGCTCTGATAAACCCACTGTATGCCAACTACCCAGCACCAAGTCAAGTCAAGTCAAGTCAAGTCAAGTCAAGTCAATTTTATTTGTATAGCCCAAAATCACAAATTTGCATCAGGGGGCTTTACAATCTGTACAGGATACGACACCCTCTGTCTTTGACAGTGCAACCCTCACATTGAATAAGGACAAACTTAACAGAGAAAAAATGGAAGAAACCTCAGGAAGAGCAACAGAGGAGGGATCCACCTTCCAAGATGTATAGACGTGCAATAGCTGTCGTGGGTACAGAGTAACAACATAATGAAAATACAACATAGACAATCCATATGACAAAAAAGAATATGTATAATGTGAATATAAGTGAGAAGGTGGATTCAGGAGGATGTCAAGCAGCTTGCAGGCGTCGCCAAACAGATAAAGCCAGGGCAACACGACCTCCTCTCGACGCCAAACCGGTAGAGCCTTAGCAACACAACCTCCTCTCCACGCCATATACAGTAAGTAGAACCAGAGCAACACAACCTCCTCTCCACGTCAAGATAGATAGAGCCCGAGCAACACAACCTCCTCTTCACGTCAAGATAGATAGAGCCCAAGCAACACAACCTCCTCTCCCCAATGAACCTAGAGAGAGGACCATATTTTTTGTTTTTAATTCACAGTTGCTTAGTAATATAAATGTATGTTACCCATGCCAATAAGCCCCTTTGACTGAGGTAAGTTGTTACTAAGGGCACACTAAGTTAGCATCCAGTGAGGAAAGTCAAAGTCAAAGTCAAGTCTGCAAAGAGTTCTCAGAAGCTGGTAAAGAACAGATCAGAGCTGAAAGCAGAGTGGATGTTGACCTTTCATTGTTCGTCTTATTATTAATCCTCATTCTCCGAATAACAAATGAGCCAACTCCATTTGCTAATGAAGACGAGAGAGATGTAGTTAAAAAATCCAGAAAAAAAAATGTGGAAGTGGGCCATAACTTGATCAAGTTTGTCCTTTTTAATAAAAACACAAACAAATGTGGGATCACAAACCATTCACAAATAACTGAATCAGAAATCAGAATCAGAAATGAATTTCCCTTATTGTTTGGTGCATAAACACTCACTCATAAACAGAGAAAATAAATGATAAAAACAAGTACTGCAACAGTCAAGAAGCTCAAATAAATAAAAATATATATTATAAAAAACATGTACAATATATATGTTTCATGCCGGTGTAGAGGTGCACCAGGTTGGACTTCTTCGGCTGCCACAGGAAGTGCATCCTTTGCTGTGCTTTCTTGGTGATGGAGCTGATATTCAGCTCCCACGTCAGGTCCTTGGTGTTTATGGTGCCCAGAAATCCCTGTCACACAGGGTGATAGGGGCAGGGGGGGCTGCGTTCTTCCTAAATTCACAACCATCTCCACTCTTTTACAGCCTGGACACACCAGGAACGTCAGCAGCGCGTGGCGGCTGCGTTACCTGTTGTTTTTTTATTTCGGCGTCCGTGTTAACAGGTTAGAGCAGCCACACTGCCTGCGTGAGACGCGCGTCTCATGTGCGTCACACATACGTCACACGTGCGTCTCAGCTGCGTCTCTTCTAGAGAATAGAGGTCTCGCCTATTTTTGAAACAGACAGTGAAAGAGATCTATTGACTGTATATTAACATCATATCAGCTACATTACTACAGTATCGATGTCTAGACATCTGTAGAATATGTCACGGACAGTGAAGGTGATCTATTGACTAAAGACTTATTTTTAAATCAACACTTCCTGCTTTCATTTAAAAATAAAAGCCCTCAAGCGTTTTTTCTGTGGACAGAAAATTAATTTGTTAACACAAGGCTTTTATTCTGAAATATGTGCCGGACAGTGTTCTAGAACATGCAGTGACTTGGAGAGCTCCATGAATGAATATAGTACGGAGTTTTAATTGTGGATTATTACTATTATTTACAAATTACCACACGTTTCTTAACCTTTCTCTGTTTAAAATAAATATAAATGATATTTATAATGAAATGAAATGGCCATTAAAAGGCAAACTCTATGTAGAAAGAACGGTCTGACAGCAGCAGCAGCAGACACACAGCTGAAACGCAGCTGGAGTTAACGCCTGACGCGTGAATCACGCAGCCTCCGTGCGCTCTTGACGTTCCTGACGTTCCTGGTGTGTCAGGGCTGTTAGAGCGTTGAGTTCCACCAGATGGTCAACCACCCACCAGAGATGAGGGTGGACTTTGACAGACTGGTGAACTGAAGGTGCAGCTGTTGGTGTACAGGGAGAAGAGCAGAGGAGAAAGGTTGCAGCCTTGAGGGGGAACCGGTCCTGATGGTCTGGTAGTCATAGACGTCGTTTCACCAGTTTCACGTGTTTACTGTCAGACAGGAAGTCTGTGATCCACCTGCAGGTGGAGTCAAACACTTTCAGCTGTTTGTGTTCAGCTGTGTGAAATTAAAAGTCAACGGTCACTTATTTTAACCTTGGTGTTTTTTTTACTAAACCTAATGAAGTAGTTTCATTGAGTTTTTTGTTTTGTTTTGTTTAAATTTACAACGTTAACCATGTGTTTAAAACTGTTTGAATCTGCAACTGTAAGAAAACATGTTACCTTGAAACTGAATTGAGCATGCAGCACACACACACACACACACACACACACACACACACACACACTCACACAAACATTGTTGTTCAAAGCCCCGCCTCAATTCCAGCCCTCTTTCATGTGGAGGGGAATTACAATAATTTGTCATTGTAATCTGCTGTGGGGTGGGGTTGGGGGGGTGGTATGAGGAGGCAATCAAATAGGACTTTGGAAAGAGGAACCAAGACAAGGATTTTGATTCATTGCTTTGTCCCAACAACAGAGATTAATATTTGAATGTAATTATGACTTCCCTGGCTATTACTGACCATACTAAATGAAATCATCTGTAAGAGAGAGCGACTGAGTAAAACACAGGTATTTCATTAAAGCTTGAATAGAACTGGAGGGAGGTGGTATCACTTACTGGCCCAAATGAAAGAATGATTGGATATGTTGAGTGGGTGAGGATGAGGAGGTACTGAGCATCCTAATGAGGACAAATGTCATCATCTTGAGCAGGTGCTCTGCCTGTGATTCATTTGGCCACTCTGCTATCATTTGGTTAACATGAAATGAGCCATAAAGTAATGGCAAAGTGGAAGATTGTTTTGTGTGATTGAATTGGATTTTAGACAATCACTTCTTCAATCACTTTCCAAAGCTAAAAAAACAAATCAAAATGTGAGAAAGTGGAAAATGTGTCAGTGGATCATTCTCAGAAACCTTTTAAATTTGTGGAGCAGTTGACATTGTTTAAAACATGCACAAAGCTATCATATTTTAACGTACCACTGCTATGGCTGAAGGAAGCACCATAAGCAGGGAGAGACCCAAATGCAGAGTCTGAGACGGGCAGATTCAATGAAGATATTTTAATCAAATAGAAAGTCTCACGCCTGAAACACACAGGGAACGTCAGGAGTGCATGGCGGCTGTGTGGCGTGGTGGCTGCTTGATTCACGCGTTGGGTGTTCACACCAGTTGTGTTTCTGCTGCTGCCAGCCCTTTCTTTCTACATAGAGTTTGCCTTTTAATGGCCATTTCATTTCATTATAAATATTATTTATATTTATTTTAGACAGAGAAAGGTTAAGAAACATGTGGTAATTTGTAAATAATAGTAATAATCGACAATTAAAACTCTTACTATATTCATACATGGAGCTCTCCAAGTCACTGCATGTTCTAGAACACTGTCTGGCACATATTTCAGAATAAAAGCCTTGTGTTAACAAATGAAGGAATTCTGTCCACAGAAAAAAAGCTTGAGGGCTTTTATTTTGAAAAGAAAGCAGGAAGTGTTGATTTAAAAATAAGTACTTTTTTATTATCTTCGTAACATATTCTACAGATAGACATTGAAACTGTAGTAATGTAGCTGATATGATGTTAATATACAGTCAATAGATCACTTTCACTGTCTGTTGCTGCTGTGAGACGCGCGCGGCACGCGTCAAAAATAGACGAGACCTCTATTCTCTATAAGAGACGCAGCTGAGACTCACGTCTCACACGGGCAGTGTCGCTGCTCTAACCTGTTAACAAGGATGCTGAAATAAAAAACAACAGGTAACGCAGCTGCCCACGCTCCTGACGTTCCTAGTGTGGATCAGGCTTTACAGGTTCCCAAAAAGACAGGCAGGTACAGCTGGCAGGACACTAGCAAGTGGCAACTAATGCCGGGTCCACACTACAAAGGAATCAAGCTGATTTTGGGCCTGATTCTCCCCTCCTGACAAACGTCAGCAAAGCCCCAATTATCTAATGGTTCTAAAGAGTATGTTGCCAGATGTTCCTGTGGTGTGAGGTATGTTAAGAGTGTTTTTTGTACACCCCCCTATAGGCTCGGAAGTCCATCCTCGCCGCAACGATTTGAAATACATGCAAATATTCAACATGTTCAATATTTACGATGGGATATCCTGTTGTGTGTGGGGAACCCCCAAGGACAGCCGATGAAACAGTCACGTGGGAAAGAACAATAGCCAATAGAGAACCAAGCTGACTGAAGAAAGGAAGGACAACCACCGCCGTCATGGCGGTTGCAGCTAATGCACGAGCTAATGTTACACGTGAAGCATAAAGTGGTAGTAAGATGGAGCTCATATATGGAGGACCAACTTGTTGATTTGTGGCAACAACTCGAGTGTTTATGTAACGTGTCTCCATGACTCCATCCATATTTTTTTCTTTTTTCTTTTTCTTTGTCAGTCCAAAGTAGTGCAAAAAAACAACATCACCAATTCTTCCTGCCCATTGTCTGCCATGTTTGTTTACACTAAAGTCACGTTTGATCGTGAGAGATTTTACGAGATTTCCAATTTTGGAGCGCTCGGGTGAAGAGTTTGAACTAACATCCTATAACCATAAAGTTGGATCAGAGAGCAGGTAAGACTGTTGAATATCCCTGGCGGACCACCATTTTTGAGCGAAGCTTTGGTACAAATATGGAGGATCCTGTTAAGATTAACTCCTGGTAATCTTCATCCCTGAAAAGTGGGTTGAAGACACGAAGAACGGACCCTGCGCTACATCTCCATCGTATAGGCAGCTGCACGGAGCTGTGACTTGAAGGTTGTTGGTGCTTGTCATGGCAGCAATCCAAGAACCAAATCGAGAACTCATACACCTCCCTGTGATGACGGAGGTTGTCAAGATGAAGAAGGAAGTCCAAACAGCCTAAAAGAGCTGCAGCTACTGCAGGTGCAGAAGGGAAGCGTAGCTAGAACTATGATTACTTAGCTGCTCCTTACTCACATGAGAAAACCTTTGTCATTGCTCACTCACACAAACCGCTCATTTCCCTCATTTTTAAGGGTGAACTTCAAGTTTTTCTTTAACCTATTAGAATGATCACACACTGAATGTAAACTGTAAGCAGGATTAAATTTAGCTACAACCACTTGGTTATGGTGAAGAAAAGATCATTCTCATGGTTCATTCAGAAAAAATGTTGATGACTAATAATACAACACAGGACATAAACCATTTTATATGATCGTTCACATTATACATACATACATACAGTACATACTCATAATTATAATAATTGTCTTACCTAGACGTGCATATCAAGAGAAGAACATTTCATAATCTGTAGCAGAAACAAGAGTCCAAACTGACGGAGTTGTTGATCATCAGCAGTCCCTACAGGCTGGCAGTGAGAAGTCAATGATGGTATTAATCTGTCAATAAAGTATGCTGTCAGTAAAATATATGATATTATATATACAGTATATATACTGTATATATATATGTTAAAAAAGTGTGAATCCCTGCAACCAACCATGAGAGGTTCTTTGAGCATACAGTCATAAATGACCACAGAGAATATTAGGCTGATGGGTCGAGCAGTACGAGAGATTAGCTGTGGACAGACAGACATATGCACACACACACACACACACACACACACACACACACACACACACACACACACACAACTGAATGCATAATCTCCTGGCGGAGACAGCCCTTCATCAAACTACCACAGTATTTATGTACTAGTGGAAATGTGTGCACATGCATACACAATCAGATGTTTCCCAAATGGAAGAAACTGATATCAGGGCATTCAGTCGTCTCAGTGTCCTGTACGGCACGACTGTCATTCAGGAATACACGCATCCGCCATCTACTGTGAACACAGAGGCAGTCACCGGGTCATAGTGGAACTTCATCCCTCTCTCACTGCCCTTCCTCGGCTGAGCTCATGTTCTGTCAGGATTAATGAGCTTGTTGAGGGTTGAGTGATGGATCAGAGCAGTGCTGCAGGGAGCCTGCTGGATCCAGCTCCGCTGCTTAACAGCCGATAGAGGACTCCTGAATAATGAACAGAAATTCACAATTTTGTTTTATTTATACTGACTTAACACACTGTAAGTCCACACCTTTGAAAGAACTGTTCTAATTCAGCAGTTGCTCTTCTTGTGTTATCTGAACTACCTCACAGGTGGTAATGTAGGGTGTCAATGGAAAATGGTGCCAAATGTAATGCTGTGGCAATTGACTCCATTGACTCAACCTACGTTCTGAGCCCACACTCGCCTAGTCCAATTAAGTCTCTCCGAGGCGTACCCGGACTCCAAGTCTTGACCCTCGGGGTTCCAGATGCTCCACCCACACCATGACTCCGTATGGCACCAGTTCCTCTCCTACTAGAACGGCATGTCCTTCTTCTACGACGACCAAGCCAGAAAACATCCAACCGTTCACAGATACAGCCCCTTCCGTCAGCTTCGGCAGTTACTACGGAGGCAGGTGGTCCTCAGCCTCGTGGCTGACCGAGCTCTTATCTCTCACTCCTTCCTCCACCATCTGCAAAACAGTACCCAGTCATCATGGCAGCCATTCTCTGGGGGCATGAGCGGCCCACAAAGACTGTCGCCATCTAAATCTTATCTAGGTCTGGAATATCCCTGAACTATACTCGGGGCATTCCGCCCCGCATCCGCCTACTCCACTTCTAGTCAGGAAATCTGCGACCACATCACTGAATCTCTTAGCCGCTGGTCCTCTCCAGCCTACCTCTCATACATCCACAACAATTCCAACGACATCAAAATGCTCACACGCACAGAAGGTTACTCTTGGGGGCTCTATAAAAATCAGAGCTCATGAAGGGACGGCTTCCACACTCAAAGTCTCGACTTCCCTCCAGCCGACACCGGTCCATCATTGCTTTCCTCCGTCCTTCCTTCTACAACCCCTCTTCCCCTCATCCCCCCACCCACGACCTTTCATCCTATCCCCTCATCCCTTCGCCCCTCATCCCCTCATCCCCTCATCCCGTCATCCCTCGACCCTCACTTCTTCATCCCTAGACCCCCATTCCCTCATCCCCTTCAACCCTCAACCCTCATCCCCTCATCCCTTCATTCCTAACCCTCCTTCCTAACCCATTCCTCCTACATCATCATTCCATCTTCAATATGTAATAAACGATTCTAAACCGGCAAAACTAAACTGCCGTGATCTTTCTTAGTGAAATGTGGAATGACTAAAGTAACAGGTTGCTTTATATACATGACAAAATATAATGTGAAAAGGTGTTTTTCAGCCTGCAGCAGGAGACGGGCATTGACTCTGCAGTCCCGACTTCAGTGGGGAGTTCAGTCCACCGCTGCGGAGCCAGGACAGTCTGGCCGAGATGAGCAACCACGGATTCCTCTGAGTGATGGGACGGCTACGCATCTAGAAGCAGAGGAGGGATATCGTATTTAGAGCCGTCCGCTATCCTAAACTGGCAGGAAAGACATAAACCTTTAATATCATCCAGGAGAATCCTTCGTTACAATGTGGAACATTGAGGTGAGGATATAATTAAAAGAAAATGACAGTCAGGACAAACGAAAAGCTATAAAAGCTTTAGAAAGATAGATGTAAAAAAAAAAAATCATGCCTGAAAAATAGCTGTCTTAAACTTGTTTTTTCTTCAGCACATCGCTGTGCTTATAATGTCTACAACAATGGTTGCTTAAAGATACACATTTGTAAAATGGGTGTGTGATAGCCATCTTATCGCAGTGATTTTTGTCAACACGTATACTTGTGTACATTTGTTGGGGCCTCCTCTGTTTTGGGGGATTTAGTATGTGTGTGTCCTGCTCCTTCAACCAGCCACTATTCTTGTCTTCCCATATCAAACAAGTCAATGTCTATTCTCTGTTCCGGGGCTGATTTATGGCCTGCTGTTGTTGTTCCTCTCTGATATTGTTGAATACTGCAGACTGTGATTGCCTCTTCAGACCCCCTTGCCACTCTGTACCCTGTACTGTCACCGCAGGGCCCCCCTGAGGACCTTACATACACTTTAATTGGTTTGGGAAGGATTTGGCAGCCTTTGAACTAAAGAGAGACGGAGAGGAAAGTGGAGAGTGAGGCAGGGAGATGGAAAGAACTAGTAAAAAGGGGAGAGGTGGAGACAGTGTTTGTGTGGATGGGGGGGTATTTTCGGTTGTGTGAAGAAAAACAACAACAACAAAAACACATGCAGCGATAAGACTGACATAATAAAACAGCATGCATTTTACTCTTGAATAAACAATATTGACATGCGCAGTAATGCCCGTCGCATGCAAAGTAGCCCTCAAATTGGACGGATTGGGGTGGAGTGAAATGCATTCACATGCGGACACGGAAGGGGCAGATAAAACGTGTCAGCCAGACAGAAAACTGTCAATTAAAAATGATCTCTGAAAGCCGAAGCTATTTTGAAGTCAGACCTACTACTGCCCTCTCCCAATGTAAGTCTGATGAGCAGAGTTAGTTATGAGACACAAATCTCTGTTTTATCATTGGAACTTTTTTAAAGTACTAGAGAGTAACAGCACATTATAGGACAATTAGTCGAACCCGATCACAAGACCGTCTTTAGCAATATGCAGAAGACTTGAATGTGATTTCATAGATGGTTGCGCCAACAGAGGGACAAAGCTGGTGAAAGTCACACTCTGGGTGTGTCTCAGACAGTTCCCTGCTTCAGTGAGCAGTGAACTGACCAAACAAATCCTGTACCAAAATGGTACAGCATGTTCAGCTTGGTTTATTTGTTTTACACACATAAAAATACACAAAAATACAATTGACATGAAAGAAATATAAAGTATGTGTCAGGGTGTGGTTGCACCCTAAAATTGTCTTGTATAAAAACCACACCCAAAAGACATACAAATGTTTTACCGATTTTAAGCCATAAGTTTGTGATACATGTTTTGGTTTCTTGTTGTTTTGCCTCAATATTTTAACCGGGTAAAAGCTTGTAGTCGTCAGAGGTTTGGATAAGAAGTTAGCGGCCTATCTGGAACACAGAAGTCTAGTCAAGTAAAGTCAAGTCAAGTCAATTTTATTTGTATAGCCCAAAATCACAAATCACAAATTTTACTCGGGGGGCTTTACAATCTGTACAGGATACGACACCCTCTGTCCTTGACAGTGCAACCCTCACATCAGATAAGGCAAAACTTAACAGAGAAAAAATGGAAGAAACCTCAGGAAGAGCAACAGAGGAGGGATCCCCCTTCCAGGATGGACAGACGTGCGATAGATGTCGTGTCTACAGAGTAACAACATAATGAAAATACAACATAGACAATCCATATGACAAAAGTTAATATGTATAATGTGAATATAAGTGAGAAGGTGGATCCAGGAGGATGTCAAGCAGCTTCCAGGCGTCGCCAAACAGATAGAGCCAGAGCAACACAACCTCCTCTCGACGCCAAACCGGTAGAGCCATGGCAACACGACCTCCTCTCCACGCCAACCAGATAGAGCCTTAGCAACACAAGCAACAGGACCTCCTCTCCACACCATATAGGTAGAACCAGAGCAACACGACCTCCTCTCCACGCCAGATCGATAGAGCCAAAGCAACACGACCTCCTCTCCACGTCAAGATAGATAGAGCCCTACCTCTACCTGTCTATGGAGGCCCAGCTGTGATTGCTGTAAAGTTATTTCATCGCTGTGGGCTTCCGTTGTGGAGCCCTTGCGAGTAAGTCTCAAGACATACTTAATTCTCTCTGTCTGTGTCACGATAGCATCACGACAACTATCTGAGCCTCTTACATTGTACTGCCGTAGCCATTCTCTTTCCTTACAGCATGTCAGTGCTTACCTTCTTTGCCTGGCTATGACAGCTGCCTCTGGTTGGGAGAAAGGATTACTGTGTCATGTTCTGGCTGTGCCAGCTCTTATTATTTACTTTTGTGATTTTGGATTTGGTTTATTTGTATTTATTTCCGGTGTTTCCTGTTTTATTTTGGTAGTTCACTCCTCCTGTGTCTTGTCTGGTTTTACTTCCCTCCTTTGTTTGTTTTCCCGCCTTTTGTTGATTGTCTGCCCCGCCCTGATTTGTTTCACCTGTGTGTATCATGTCCTGTATTTAAGCCTGTGTGTTCCCCTCTGTCCTGGTCGGTTCGTCTTGTCTCCCCAGTCCCGTCTACCTTGTCCTCCGTGTTCATTGTTTCCTCCAGCTCTGGTCTTAGTGTTCCTCCTGCCCGTGTTCTTGTATTCTCTGGTTAGTAGTTTTGTTTTGTTTCTCTGTTTGGTTTTTTGGTATGTTTTCTTTGTACGTTGTTCCCCTCCTTGTTTTTGGGGTTTTCTGGATTTTATCAGCTTAATTAAAGCTCGCTTTTGTTTAAAAGATCTTCCTGTCCTGCTTGTACTCTGCGTTTGGGTCATCCTCTGTAACTCACCTCATGACATACTGATCTGGAAGAAAGAATCTCTCCGCTGTGCGGCATTTTATGACTTGGGAAGGCTCAGAGCGAGTCTAGAATATACAGTCAGATGCAAATTGATGATTTGACATTTGAGAATGTGGTGTTAAAATCTTCAATGCAAACTGTGGAGAATAAGGAGGCTGCTATTGAAAAGGCGAACAAGCAGCTGAGAGAAATCTCTCTTGACCTCCAGTGCCGTTTCATGAGGGACAATATCGTCTTCTCTGGAATTCCGAGGGGAAACTAACACAGACTCTGAATCCGCTGTGCTGCATTTTATGACTGAGCATTTGAAAATGGCACCAGAAGCAACTAAGCGCATCCTTTTCTCTCGCATTCACAGGATGGGAAATATGCTCTTCGTTTTATTAAAAGATGTGAGAATAGAACGAGAGCTGATTCACTTGCTAGGAAGCTGCAGAATAATAACCATTATGATTTCTGGGAAGTGGTGAGAGTTATGGATAACTGTAAAACCTCCTTACCATCCAACATTGAGGCTGCATGGGGTTTAGACAAAATAGCTGAGGTGTGGCGTGAGCATTATTGTAATTTATTCAACTGTGTTAAAAGTAATGAAGTTGTAGTTGAAAATGTTGATCTCTCTGAAAACATGGCGGTCAGGTCAGATGATGTCTATGATGCCATTATGATGCGATGATAACAAGGCTTGAGGTATCGATAATATCACTGCAGAACACCTACAAAATGCCAGTCCAAAGCTTTGTCGTCTGCTTGCTATGTGCTTTATTGGTCTCATAGTCCATGGTGTTCTTCCAGATTCTATCGCCTCGGTATTGTTAGTGCCTGTTATTAAGGACAAGGCTGGTAAGTTAAATAGCATGGATAATTATAGACATATTGCCCTTGCTAGTATTCTACAATTTCATTTAGCAGACGCTTTAGTCCGAAGCGACGCACATCTGAGAGTTCGTACACACAAGCAAGGATCTAGATAGGAGGGAACAACGTAAGTAACAACAGCTTCAAGTCCAATCGGACACATGTGCCGACAGGCAGTGCACAGAGGCAACGTACAGGGTGGATAGAAGCAGATATTTTTTCCCTTTCTTTTTTTTGGTCATCAACATCATTAACATTATCAACATCAGCAACATCCTCAATATCCTCATCATCAATATCCTCAATATCATCATCATCATGTGCCATTAGGTGCGGAGGTGTTCATGAAAGAGCTAGGTCTTTAGCTTTTTCTTAAAGGTGGAAAGGGACTCTGCAGATCGAGTAGAGTTCGGTAGCTCATTCCACCACCAGGGGACTACAGAGGAGAAGAGTCTAACTAGCGTCTTAGGGCCTCTGTTGGGATGGGAGTACCAGGCGTCTTTCATTGGCCGAGCGTAGTGGGAGGGAGTGTAGACCTGGATGAGGGAGTTCAGGTAGGAAGGAGGGAGTGTAGACCTGGATGAGGGAGTTTAGGTAGGAGAGAGGGAGTGCAGACCTGGATGAGGGAGTTCAGGTGGGAGGGAGTGTAGACCTGGATGAGGGAGTTCAGGTAGGAGGCAGGGAGTGTAGACCTGGATGAGGGAGTTCAGGTAGGAGGGAGGGAGTGTAGACCTGGATGAGGGAGTTCAGGTAGGAGGCAGGGAGTGTAGACCTGGATGAGCGAGTTCAGGTAGGCGGGAGGGAGTGTAGACCTGGATGAGGGAGTTCAGGTAGGAGGGAGGGAGTGTAGACATGGATGAGGGAGGTCAGGTAGGAGGGAGGGAGTGTAGACCTGGATGAGGGAGTTCAGGTAGGAGGCAGGGAGTGTAGACCTGGATGAGGGAGTTCAGGTAGGCGGGAGGGAGTGTAGACCTGGATGAGGGAGTTCAGGTAGGAGGGAGGGAGTGTAGACATGGATGAGGGAGGTCAGGTAGGAGGGAGGGAGTGTAGACCTGGATGAGCGAGTTCAGGTAGGCGGGAGGGAGTGTAGACCTGGATGAGGGAGTTCAGGTAGGCGGGAGGGAGTGTAGACCTGGATGAGGGAGTTCAGGTAGGAGGGAGGGAGTGTAGACATGGATGAGGGAGGTCAGATAGGAGGGAGGGAGTGTAGACCTGGATGAGGGAGTTCAGGTAGGCGGTAGCTCTTTTTGTTGCCGTTTTGTAAGCGAGCAACAGAGTTTTAAATTTGATGCGAGCGTCTACTGGGAGCCAGTGGAGGGAAATAAACAGCAGAGTGACGTGTGCTGTGTAGGGTTGTTTGAAGACCAGGCGCACTGCTGCGTTCTGGATCATCTACAGAGGTTTGAATGTGCATGCAGGGAGGCCTGCCAGTAGGGAGTTGCAGTAGTCATTGTGTGATATTACAAGAGCCTGTACCGGGAGTTGAGTTGCATGCTCTGACAGGTAGGGTCTGTTCTTCATGATGTTGTACAGGGCAAATCAACACGGCTGAGCGATAGAGTGAATCTTAAAGGTTAGCTGTTCGTCAATCATGACACCCAGATTCCAGGCAGACTTTGTGGGTTTGAGTTTGGTTAGTCTAAACTGGATGTTGATCTGTGGTTGTATAGAGGGACTGGCTGGGACGACAAGGAGCTCAGTCTTAGATAGGTTGAGCTGAAGGTGGCGTTCTTTCATTCATTTAGAGATATTGGCAAGGCATGACGAGATCCGTGCCGAGACTGTAGTGTCATCTGGCGAGAATGTTATGAAGAGTTGGGTATCATCCACATAGCAGTGGTATGAGAAACCATGGGAGCGAATGGTTGCGCCAAGTGAAGTGGTGTATATTGAGAAGAGAAGGGGACGGAGTGCTGACCCCTTGAGGAATCCCTGTGGATAAACAGTGCGGTTTGGACACTTCTCCCTTCCATACTCTAAAAGATCTCCCTGAGAGGTAGGACATGAACCAGTAGAGGGCAGATCCTGAGATACCAAGCTTAGAGATTGTGGAGAGGAGGATTTTGTGGTTCACTGTGTCAAAGGCAGCTGACAGATCTAGCAGCAATAAGGCTGAGGACTGACCAGCAGCTCTCGCGAAACGCAGAGATTCTGTTACCGACAGTAGTGCAGTCTCGGTAGACTGGCCCGCTTAAAGCCAGACTGATTTGGGTTGGGCTGGGGGGGGGGCGGTTCAGCAGTGGGGTGACCCGAGCGGAAACCAAATGTTTTCTTACCATTAAATGAAGTCAAATCTCTTTTCAATTTAACATCCAAACATGATACTAAATTTAAATCTTTTTTAGGCTCTTGTATTAAAATCATCTCCTTTAACCATGAATGTCCAGTGCAGCAGGCTCTATCTTGTGGTACTATACCAGGGGTCAGCAACCTTTACTATCAAAAGAGCGATTTTAGGCAAAAAAAATTAAAAATCTGTCTTGAGCTGCAAAACATTTGAGCATTGTGATGAAGGTAACACAATTTATAGTCTGAGTATATATAAGTCTAATGCAGTGAGGGCCAAAGTGCAAATGTACTACGGAGTATTAGGACCACATTGAGGGAAAACAAATCTGAGATTTCCAGAATAAAGTCGTAATATTACGAGAATAAAGTCGTAATACTACGAGAATAAAATCATAACTTTACGAGAATACAAGTCGTAATATTACGAGAATAAAGTAATAATATAACGAGAATAAAGTCATTGGTTTACGAGGAAAATGTCGTAATGTTACGAGAATAAAGTGATAACTTTATGAGAAAAAAAGGAAATAACACGTAAAATTACTACTTTATAATATTATGACTTTATTCTCTAAATCTCAGATTATTTTTTTTCCTCAATGTGGCCCTAATACTCTGTCGTACAATCGTACCATAGACCTACAACAATGATAAATAAAAATGAAAATGTAAACAAAAAAACAGTTATTCATTTGCATATTTAAAAATCCACAGGGAGCCACTGGAGAGGGGCTAAAGAGCCGCATGTGGCCCGGAGCCGCAGGTTGCAGACCCTTGTACTATACAGACCGCCTGGCTCCTATTCACAATTTTTAGAAGAATTCAGAGAATTTATCTCAGACATTATTACTGATTCTGATGAAAGGGTATGATGTTTGTTGTACAGCTATTTACATGAATGGAACACTCCATATGCAAGCTAGTGTATCATATAAATGGCTATATAAAATATAAAAGGGAGCGATTTGTGGGAAAAAAATCAAAGGGGAGGATGTTTTTGTTTGTTCATGAAAATTAATCCCAAACCACAGTGGGCGTATATAGATATTTCTTACAGCTGTTAAAGTAACATTTATAGAATAATAGAACTCTTAATACAACTATTTTAAACTTGAACTTAACCACTGCATTTGCAGAAATACTTTAATCCATTTTTTTTTATTTAAGTCATCAAGTAGCACAATATTTTCAATTTCTTTCCTTGTCACAACAAAAGGTGAAACGCTAAGTTAACATGCCAGCAGGGCTTAATGATAATTATGGTCTGGACAGTTCTGCTGATGGACCCTCCTGTATTTCTCTTCGTCCTCTTGTTTTCACCTTCCTCCTCTTCTTAATGCCCAGCCCCGACCCACAGCTGGGCAGCAGCTATTATTATAATTTGTTCCTGGCTAAATTGATTTAAATGTATTGAAATGCAAGATAAAATATGTATTTCCATTGTAGATTGTGCAACATATAATTATGGCCTTGCAGCCATTATTGTGTTATGATACAGTGCGGGTTGTCTAGGATGTTACAGGTGCCTGCCAGTCAGTTGCTCAGCCCTGAGAAAAAAGAGACACCAAAGTCCATGTGCTCCAGCCAGTGTGAGGCGGGAAAAGGGTGGGGGGGGCAGGTCTTAGTGATGGATGGCAAAGCCCAGCTGAGCATATTGCTCCCTTAATAAAAGCTGCCCTGCAATCCACACGCAGCTAAGGGTGTATTTTCTCTCGGTGGCTCCCTCCACCCTCCTCACTCCGCCATCATTTTTAAGAGCGAAAACTGGTTTAGGTGTCAGAAAGAATGATGCCCCTCGTCAGACTGCGACTCACCTCTGAGCGGTATCCAAGGCTATATTCACACCAAGTGGCTCTCTCTTGGTGTGCGCGCTGCTTTCTTTTTCGCTCTTGTTTTTTACCAAGGGCCAAGAACAAACAAGTAAGACAGAGGACATCATCAAACTTTCACCTGGTGATTTCAAACCAAAAATGATGAGTCAGTCTTAATTTGTCTGTTAGGAGACAGACGGATCCACAGCACAGCCTTGAACATAATACACGGTGAGTTGGTGGTCATGGACCAGGAAGTTGTAAGCAGAGCCCTGTTCTTAATAACTGTTGTCTATGTAAAGATACAGAGGAGTAATATTTACCTGAGTCTATGATATCAGTCTAGGATATACAGTGAAGTAAAATCAGTCAATATAAAATCCAATCCAAATTTAGTTGGGGAAATTATGAGCAATAGAGAAAAATTCAACAAGTTTCGGACTGGTCATAAAGTTCATAAGGGTACCAGAAAACATTTGATGAGCATATGTCTTTTAAACACTACCAAGTGTAGGCAGTTTATACTTTATATCTGAGTCAATTTCATAAAGCAGAGGTTGTTCTACGGGCCCATACGAGTGCCAGGCAGGTTACAGCAGGTTACAGGCAGGTTACAGGCAGGTTACAGGCAGGTTACAGGCAGGTTACAGCAGGTTACAGGCAGGTTACAGCAGGTTATAGGCAGGTTACAGCAGGTTACAGGCAGGTTACAGGCAGGTTACAGCAGGTTACAGGCAGGTTACAGGCAGGTTACAGACGGGTTACAGCAGGTTACAGCAGGTTATAGGCAGGTTACAGACGGGTTACAGCAGGTTACAGCAGGTTACAGACGGGTTACAGCAGGTTACAGCAGGTTACAGGCAGGTTAGAGACGGGTTACAGCAGGTTACAGGCAGGTTACAGCAGGTTACAGCAGGTTACAGACAGGTTACAACAGGTTACAGCAGGTTACAGACAGGTAACAGCAGGTTACAGGCAGGTTACAGACGGGTTACAGCAGGTTACAGGCAGGTTAGAGACGGGTTACAGCAGGTTACAGGCAGGTTACAGCAGGTTACAGCAGGTTACAGACAAGTTACAGCAGGTTACAGCAGGTTACAGACAGGTTACAACAGGTTACAGCAGGTTACAGACAGGTAACAGCAGGTTACAGGCAGGTTACAGACGGGTTACAGCAGGTTACAGGCAGGTTAGAGACGGGTTACAGCAGGTTACAGGCAGGTTACAGCAGGTTACAGCAGGTTACAGACAGGTTACAGCAGGTTACAGCAGGTTACAGACAGGTTACAACAGGTTACAGCAGGTTACAGACAGGTAACAGCAGGTTACAGGCAGGTTACAGGCAGGTTACAGCAGGTTACAGCAGGTTACAGCAGGTTACAGACAGGTTACAGCAGGTTACAGACAGGTTGCAGCAGGTTACAGCAGGTTACAGACAGGTTACAGCAGGTTACAGCAGGTTACAGACAGGTAACAGCAGGTTACAGGCAGGTTATAGCAGGTTGCAGGCAGGTTATAGCAGGTTATAGCAGGTTACAGGCAGGTTAGAGCAGGTTACAGCAGGTTGCAGGCAGGTTACAGCAGGTTACAGGCAGGTTACAGCAGGTTACAGACAGGCATGTTGTAGGAAACAAGCAACAGAACACCACTTAACACTGCTGACAAACAAGCACTGATAGGGGAAGTGGGTTCAGGTGAGCAGGAGTTCTGGTGACTGCAGGGCTGATGAGGGACAGGTTAAACTAATCAGGGCGGGGCAGACAATCAAAACTGGCGGGAAAACACACAAACGCAGGAAGTGAAGTGTTCTGAATTGAGAGTAACAATATAAAACAGGAAGTACTTACCATCAATGAAATGAATGAAACACATGGAGAAGGGCAGATTATGACAGTTCAGACTAAACTGAATAATGTCAGTGTTTTTATTAGGTATTTATTGCATAAGAAGAAAAAAATGACAATAAACTCCAAAATACAACAGCAGCGAGCAGGTAATGTTATTATTTTTTTTGTAGCCATTAAAAAACTGAATAAAAATCAAAAGTTGAAAATATTAAGTTATTGCTTTTGATATAATGTGGTGGTCATCCTAAATGTTGAGTCAGTAGACGGTGCAGTTAGCAGAGGAGCGTTGGGTACACAGGAAGTCACTGGTGACCTCTTTATATCCTCTGGCTTCAGTGAGACCACTTCCTGTTCAACAGATGACAGAAGAAACAGGTATGATGAGCATCCGCTCACAGATGAAGACTGGCACGACTGTACAGAATGTGCTTCATACTATATGTTTAAATGGGCTTATCTTGTCCTTGAAACCTTAATTAATGACCACTGTGAGTGTGAGGGACGTGTCCAGGTCAAGCGGCAGCCTCCGCTGTCAAAAACTGCAGTTCCTCTAATGGCCACTTGAGGCTCCAAAAGGGACTCAACCCCCATAGACCTCCATGTTAAAATGACCAATTAAGATCCACCTCTTTGCCCATTTTGAGCTTCACAACAGCTCTTCAGAAGCCTGTGGGTGACGACACCGAGACTACGTCCATATTTTATACAGTCTATGGTCCTCATACATTTTCTCATTTATTAGATAAATGTCTACGTTTTAATGTCCAACAGTGCAAAAACAGAGAATGACAACGTTAATTTGGGATTGTGTCATTCGTATTTGCCCATTTGTTTTGCATTCATCTAAAGCATTTTGCTTGACATTGTCCTGCAGTGGGAACAGAGAAGAGTTGAAAATATAAGGACGGCAGCTAGTCTGACAATTATACAAGGTTTATTATTTTTGTCTTTCCCTCTTGTTGGTCGCGGTTGCACCGCAGGGGGGAATTATTTTTATAGAGTAATCTGACATGAACAACGTGAAACAAGTTCATTCACAGGGCTTATTAATCAGATTTTTATTTCCTTTGAGCATAGTACTGATGCTTCCGTGAGAAATGTATTACAGTGATCTTAATCAGGAGAGCAAGATGCACATTTCATCTTTCTATGCAGATTAAACATTTTTTTCTGCTGCAGCTGTTATGTTAATCTGACGGCATTCAATTCAGATTTGTTGATGAGGTGTTACAGAAACGTCCATCCTGCATGGCAATCTGGTCAGTATCTCTTCAGATATGCTGGACGGATGGTGAGTGTTGGGAGGACGAAGTAAAAGGCTGTCAGTTGCTTCTGATCTTACCTTCTATGAGGTTGTAGAGGTTGCAGTAGTTGGTGCCGTGGTCTTTAATGGTATACCAGGTCTCGGAGACGGACATGGCCTACAGACAGTGTTACAACTCTATGTGTTAAATAAAAGACAAGGCTGCAGACAGTAATAGACAGAAACAGAAATAAGGCCAGATACCATGAAAGGAAAAAAAAAACCTTTAGGTTGAGACAGAGAGGAAACAGATGGTGACAGGTGTCAGTGGTTGGATGACGATGGAACAATTAGCTAGTTTGGTTTTCCAGAAACTGTCAGATAATGAATTAGAGGAGAGTGAAAACCTACCGAGACGTGACAGCAAGTGAAGAAGTGATAGGAGACCAGCCGGAAGTTGATTTCATCCACAGTCCTCTTAAAGGGAGTGGTGTGTTTGGCTGCTATAAAGTGGACAGTGGCAGACTGCAGCTGCAGAGAGGACAAACATAATAATTATTTATTTTTTTATTGATCAAACTCAAAGTCACAAGGCACAGAGAGATTATATTCACTTTTCATTGGTTTTGGTTAAACCCCTCAACCAAGCAGGACCCTTTATCCCATCACCATACGTGACTCCTTCCTGCTATCAGCTATTGACAACACAAATATTATTTATTTACATTTAAAGGTCCCATATTGTGCTGATTTTCAGGTTCATACTTGTATTTTCGGTTTCTACTAGAACATGTTTACATGCTTTATTGTTAAAAAAACCCCATTATTTTCCTCATACTGTCTGCCTGAATATACCTGTATTTACCCTCTGTCTGAAACGCTCCGTTTTAGTGCATTTCAATGGAATTGCGACGGAATTGCGTTGCTAAGCAACAGCTTGGGTCCATGTTTACTTCCTGTCAGCTGATATCATTCACATACACTGCAACAGAAAATAAACTGGGACACATTTAGAATGTTTACATTTAAAACTGTGAAATGGTCTAAATATTGTAGATTTGTGACATCACAAAATGACAGAAATTTTGACGGCTTGTTTCAAAAGCTCAGTTTCTGAATACGGGCTGTGTGTATTTCTCTGTGGATTAGGCGTTTCGATACTTTCACAGTATTTATAAAGCACTTAAACCTGCTTTATAATATAAAATCCATGAAAATGTCACTTTTTACAATATGGGACCTTTAAACCATCTTAGTACATAATAATTATATAATTGCAGACCAAAGTAAAAGAACAAGAGTGGAAAGAAAAAGGGAAAGAAAGAGTAAATAACTATAAAAAAATCTGATTCTAAAAATAAAATAAAAATAATTAAGAAAAACTTAATGTAAAGAAAAGAATTTTAAGTTGATCAAAGTATCACCTTTTTAAACAATGTGGTCAGAGCTGCTGCCAGCCATGGTTTTGGTGCACACACATGAAAACAATATCTTCTGGTATTGTTACTGTAGTTAAGCCAAGACCACGTCACAGTCTACAGTGTCATTCTCGGTATAGTTTTAAGCATGAACATGAAGAAGACAACAAGACTAAGAGTCTTATGCTATTTTCTTCAGGTGCACCGTGCACCAAACAAACGCGTCGTTTTGGTGTTGATTAGGTGGCGTGGTGCAGTTTTGGTGCTCATTTTGGCATGAAATTGCATTTGCGTTCAAACCTGTCCAGACCACCTCTTATCACAGACGTTATCAAAGATCAGATCAGAGTTATTATATGAGATAATATATAAGATGATCCTCTGGTAACCATAAGAGTGTGGGGACATCACATTGTTGGCGGTTCAATGCCCAGACCCTGCTGTCCATACGTCAAAGTGTCCTGGTCCTGGAACCATCTGCAGGCCCAGCTCAGACTGGAAACCCTGATCTCTTTACATAGAATAAAGGAGGTGGTCACTGCTAGTTGCTAGTTGCTAGTTGCTTCAATTAAATAAAGACATGACCAACATGCTGCCCTGTTAATGCACTGTATAATGATGTCATGTATTTTGTCGTACCTATTGTTACTGTCATGATTCAGTGTTGTTGTCTATAGTTATGTGTTGGATGCTGCTATAGGGACAAGAGTTGAGGATTAGTAATAGCTCTAAACTGTAATCTGTGCAGCACATCAGCTTCATGCCCTGTATTAGAACTATGTTCAATTTCATCGTCTCTATCAAATAAAAATAAAATAAAAATCATTTGACCCGGTCTCGGCTAAAGGTCTCACTTGTAAAAGAGGTTTTAATCTCAATGTGACTTTGTAATTCAGGGGTCTGCAACCTGCGGCTCCGGAGCCACATGCGGCTCTTTAGCCCCTCTCCAGTGGCTCCCTGTGGATTTATAAAAATGGAAATGAATAACTGTTTTTTGTTTACATTTTCATTTTTATTTATCATTGTTGTAAGTCTATGGTACAACGGTACGAAGGAGTATTAGGGCCACACTGGGGGAAAAAAATATATCTGAGATTTCGAGAATAAAGTCATAATATTATGAATATTCTTTTTTTCTCGTAAAGTTATGACTTTATTCTCGTAATATGACTTTTTTTCTCGTAAAGTTATGACTTTATTCTCATAATATTACGACTTTTTTTCTCGTAATGTTATGACTTTATTCTGTAAATCTCAGATGTTTTTTCCCTCAATGTGGCCCTAATACTCCGTAGTACATTTGCACTTGGGCCCTCACTGCATTAGACTTATATACTATATACTTAGACTATAAACTGTGTTACCTTCATCACAATGCTCAAATGTTTTGAGGCTCCAGACAGATTTTTTTTGTGCCAAAAATGGCTCTTTTGAGAATAAAGGTTGCTGACCTCTGTCCTAGTTAAATAAAGGTTATACATATTTATAGAAGACACTGAACCCTGAACTGCTCCTGATGGTCAGACCAGCAACTATCTCGCTACCATCTGTGTGTGTGTGAATGGATGAATGAGGCAAATTGTATAAAGCACTTTGGATAAAAGCACTATATATATGCAGCCATTCACCAGTCACCATTTAGGTCTGTAGCACATTCTACAGCAATCCAGTTGTGGAGATATTTCAATATTCATCCAATAGTTGTGAAGATATTTCAGTATGAACCACAAATGTCAACCTGCTGGTGGCATCACAGGAAAAGTCAGTATAGGATTGACTCTCTGGGGGAACATGAATGTCAATGGAAATCCATCCATTACTTTTTGAGTTGTCTCAGTCTGGACCAAAGCTGTGGACCGACTCATACTGACTGATGTTTCATCCATAGAACCATAAAACCTGAACACTCCTGCTGAGGTCAAACTTCAGTTAGTCAGCTTGTTTAAAGTCTGTACACACACACACACACACACACACACACACACACACCTTGTACAGGCACCTCTGTCCTCCCATGGTGCAGCCAGTCATGGTTCTCCACTTGTTAATCTGTGAGACCAGAGATTGATAAACCTTCTGGCACGGTATCCCAAAGTACCTGCATGAGAGGAAGAACAAGCTCAGTCACTGAATGTGTGTTCTGAACTGAACTGAAGTAAACACAATAGTGCCATCTAGTGGACATTAGCTGTGAGTGTCTTCATCATGAAGCCTTTGAAAAGGCTGAGTTAATATTACTGTATTTTATGTTATTGAAAGAAAGAAAATAAAGATCAAATTCAAGAAAGGCTGCAGAATTATGTAATTTCCTGTTGGTCTGTTTTTCTCTTATTTCTCTTAAAGGTTCCGTATTGTAAAAAGTGAGATTCTCATGTCTTTTACATTATAAAGCAGGTTTAAGTGCTACATAAATACTGTCAAAACGCTCACTATACGGAGAAATACACACAGCCCGTATTCAGAAATTGTGCGTTTGAAACAAGCTGACAGCATTTCTGTCCATTTGTGATGTCACAAATATACAATATTTAGATCATTACACGGTTTTAAATGTAAATATTCTAAATGTGTCCCAGTTTATTTCCTGTTGTAGTGTATGTGAATAATATCAGCTGACAGGATGTAAACATGGATCCAAACTGTTGCCTAACAACGCAATTCCATTGCATTTCCGTTGAAACGCGCTAAAACGGAGCGTTTCAGAGTTTAAATGCAGGTATATTCAGGCCGACAGTATGAGGAAAATAAAGTTTTTTTTTAACATTGCAGCATGTAAACATGTTCTAGTAGAAACACAAAATACAAGTATAAACCTGAAAATGAGCATGATATGGGACCTTTGAACAGGTGAGGCCAATGCTCTTCATTATGAGGAATACTGTCTCAGTCCAGTCTACATT
Source organism: Sebastes fasciatus (assembly GCF_043250625.1). NCBI lineage: Eukaryota > Metazoa > Chordata > Actinopteri > Perciformes > Sebastidae > Sebastes > Sebastes fasciatus. The sequence continues at coordinate 24,760,835 of NC_133815.1, forward strand.
CATGCCTGAAGCTCAGCTGAAGGACATCTCAGTGGCCTGCTCTGTGATTTGACCGGCCAGTTAAATTAATCACCGCTATAATAAGATGATCACATGATTACATGTTCTATCCCCAACATATTCCCAAAATGCATACACGGTTGTTTTGACTGGAAATATTACAAATGAATGTCTAATACAATAGCAATTACTGAAACTGAGAACATAGTGTTTTTGTTGAGAACGTGATTACAGTGTAACGTCATAGGTGGTAGACATGAGAATTTCCTTTAATCATTTGTGTCGCTGCTCTAGTAACTATAGTTACTAAAGTTTTTCTTTTGAATTGTGTTTTAGAGATGTTATAGACCAGAAAGGTACAGATTTCACAGATTATTTGGTGATTTGATATTGTTGCACTACCTTTTGTGTAATAGAGTTAATTTTATGATTTTATATCTATTTGCCTTTTTTCTTTCTTTCTCCATCTCCTCTCTCTTACTCTTTCTATCCCGATCTCACTCTCCCTCTCACACATTCCATCTCTCTATTTGTTTCTCTGTCTCCATCTACCTTCTCTTACTCTTTCTATACATCTTTCACTCTCCCAGTTCCGTAATGCACTGGAGAAATCCGTATATGTTCTGGTTCAAATAAATATAATATTTTTGAAAAGGTGAGTTGTAAGTTGATTCAGTGCGAAGTTTAAGGCAACTGGGAAACTTACCATTATTGGTTAAGTTAAGGAATAAATTTAAGTAGAAACAATTTAAAAACATTAGTCCACTTAACTTGAAATAGCAAGTGGTATGAATGTAGTTGAAGTTATCTTGACTTGAAATTGTGAGTTAAAATAGTGTGGAATTGTACGTTTGTATGACTAGATATAGCAAGGTTCCTTGAATGGATAATATAACATAGTTAGTTGTTTTAACTCAGAGTGTCAAGTTTAAACAACAAATGATCATTAGTTAAACAAATTGTATAACTTAACTTTTTGAGTTGAAACAAAGCTTATCTTAAAGTTGAGTTTACTCACGGTTTTAAGGCAGCAGTTCAACATTTCGTTTCTAAGTTTAACCGACTTGAAATGTATTACAGTGTAATTACTTACAAGTTACTGGTGTTTATCGCTCATGAGATGAGATTTTCTGGCCATACTCATGGTCGACACATGGCCTCAAGTGCATTTTGCAAGCCACGCAGCAAATTTCAAAATGTGATGGACAGATTGCCATTAGATTTGTTGGCATAAACACTGCCTAGAAATGAGACCATTGCCTTCCCTGTAGTGCCACCCAATGGACAATAGCTGCATCTAGCAATAGTCACTTTGGTATGTGGAGTGTGATGACGGCCTGCAGCCTCCTGCTGGGCTGTACTCTTCTTCTTCTTCTTCTTGCCTTTCTCTTATTTTGTCCACACCGTCCACAATCGTAATCACAATTACAAAAGCAGCCATGCAATGAAGTCCTATTCAATTCAATACAAGTTGATGGTGGCAAGTTGCAGAAAAGCGGAACAATGATGACATACACCCCCTCACCCACACCATCACTATAGAAGCTGAACCTGTGATACACACTCATCACATATGCAGGCAGGATGTACTACAGGACTAGCATTGTATTGAGTAGTACACTGCAAGAGAGCTAAATATAAACTATACAACCTTGTAGAGAAAGTATCTATTCAATGCACACCAATACAGGGGAGTAAGAAGTCATTCTAAATACAGTGAGTTCAATTCATTCTAGCTACTTTAGTATGTTTAATAAATAACCATCTGTTTGTCATTATATATTAGAGATATTTAAAGATTTGTGCAGAATTATGCAATATAGTTGTCCTTATGAAATCCAAACATGTTCTATCAAAGTGTTGTAGAATAGAAAAAAAAACATACCATTCTACTTTGCACTGGGCATGGAGAGGTCCGGCACAACGAACTTCAGAGGTACCAGCTACCAGGAGGAGCACCGCGAGGAACCAACGGACTGGATGCATTCTGCTCCAAACTGCCTCAGCAAAGTTCAGCTTTTGGATTTAAAACTCTGACTGAAAACAGCTCAGCTGACTGACGGACATAAAATCACAGGACGGTCATGTGCTTTTTCTGAAAGGGAAACAGCCTAAATTCAATTAAGTTCAGAGGAGGAAACAATAAAGAGAGGCTGCCAAGATATTTGGTTTGGAGAGGAGACTCACTGTCTGCCTCTGTCTGTCCCTCCACGACTACTAGTCTACTACTATCTACACTGGCAGCGTGTCCAGGTGGGTCCAGTTCCCGCCCAAGGGAGCTTTTTAGGTTATTTTCAACTCTAAATGGGATGTACAGTGTGCCAACTTCTTTGATACAAAAACCTCCTGCTTGATCGGAGAAAGTATAAAGAAAGCCTGTTCCACCCACTATGCTCCCAAGAGAGCACACTGCTTCATTTCTGCTTGGTTGATCAACACTCTTTGACAGTCGTGTCTCGACAAAACATGATATTTCACAGCCCGTCTCGCATTCAGAGCTCAGTAACTGGAAGAAGCAGTAATGAAGCAGAGTGATCACAGTTAAACTCTTCCACCCTGTCAGCTTCCGGACAGACGGCCATCTTTCACTCATGGCTGAGCACAGACATAATATGTACATTTCATATCTACAGTATCTGTATGGTGTCTCATCTGTCTGGTGTCTTCTTCATTCTTCCACACTGTTTTTGTTTTTTTAAAGGTCCAATATTGTAAAAAGTGAGGTTTTCAGGTCTTTTACATTATAAAGCAGGTTTAAGTGCTATATAAATACTGTTAAACTATCAAAAGGCTCAATATACAGAGAAATACACACAGCCCGTATTCAGAAATTGGGCGTTTGAAACAAGCCGTTAGGATTTCTGTCCATTTGTGATGTCACAAATATACAATATTTAGACCATTACACGGTTTTAAATGTAAACATTCTAAATGTGTCCCAGTTTATTTAATGACATCAACAGACAGGAAGTAAACATGGACCAAAACTGTTGCCTAGCAACGCAATTCCGTTGCAATTTCATTGAAATGCAGACAGTATGAGGAAAATAATGTGTTTTTTTTTAACATTACAGTATGTAAACATGTTCTAGTGGAAACACAAAATACAAGTATGAAACTGAAAATGAGCACGATATGGGACCTTTAAAACAAATATTACCATGGCAAAAACTTCCCACGCACACTCTTATTCTTATCAGTAGTTACTAATTTACTTTTTACTTTTTAGACAGCATATATACTGTACATATAGAGTATGTAGAGGCTATGCATGCGTATGTATTTGGTGCATTTGTCTGAGAAATATTTTCGGTAAATTAGCAACCAGCGTTTTGGTGTTGTGATACACACGGATACACAATTATATTTTGACATTGTGTGCTCATGTGTATTCACCAGAGCTGCCTTAAAGCTGCCGTGGGTAGAAATGGAGCAATAATGATTGAAAAAAAGTTATTTTTATAAAACTGTCACTATGTCCTGACAGTAGTGCATGAGACAGGTAATCTGAAAAAAAAATCATGTTCCTCCGGTGTCCTCCGATGCTCCTAATGGCATCTGCAAGATTTCACAGACCGGAGGAAAACAACCAATCAGAGTTGATCTGGAGTCTGCTGTCTCTGAGCAGCTGTCAATCACTCGCAAACTCCGATCAAACAGTTCTCTCCTCAGACGTTCTCAGAATCATCTTGTGGTGTACTGTTTCGTATTGAGATCTGTTGAGCAAATACCGAGCACCGTCCACCAGCCGGAGCACAGTAAATAGGAACGCTCTCTCTCTCTCTGAAATGACCTGTGATTGGTCAAAGTCTCCCATCACGGGCTAGATTTTCTAAAGCCTGAAAACAGAGCCATGAGGAGGTGCAGAAGTCTCTCTCAGAACACTTGAATTACAATTATGCTGCCTGCTGAAGCTTTAAGAGAAACATGAAAATGAAAGGAGACAGATGGGTGGAAATACAGAGAGTTGTGAGGAGAGACGAGGGGAGGTGGAGAGGTTGTGAAGGAGGAGGAGACTTCAGCATAGAAGTGAGGATGGCCAAATAGCAGACCACAGGGGAGTAAGAGAGACACGTCTGCTGCTGAGTCAGCTGTGAATGATGGAGGTATAAGAGAGAAACACCAGAGACAGAGTGAGAGAGCTACTGTTGTGAGTGCTCCTGCTAGAACACAGTGGCCTTGAGGGATGAAGAGCAGGGAGGAGGAGGAGGAGGAGGAGGAGGAGGAGGAGGAGGCCAGCATTACACCCTGAACACAACTGCTGAAAGCTGCAGAACATCTCCAGCCTCCAGAGGGACTATACAAGTCGTCCTCTCCTGGGAAACAGTGCTCAGCTCACCCAACCTCATCCGCTGACAGACAGAGAGCAGAGAGAGCACATCAAGATTCACCATGACACAACCACCATCTAAAAAACAGGGATTTAAAAAGTGTCGGAGCGCCACTTTCAGCATCGATGGCTTCAGCTTCACCATTGGTAAGAGGACGTGTGTGAGTGTTGGTGCTGTTGCTGAACAGATGGTGTTCTCTACTTAAGGTGGTTTATTACATTTGTCGGTGCTCACTCTCCTGTTACATTTTCTTTACTGTTTCTCTGCTGAGCTACAGCACTATCACTATTATTTCTCCAACATGTTAGTTCTCCAACTATTATTTCTCCAACATGTCCTTATCTAAATCCATAACATGACCTCTATAAAGTTGATGTCATGTGAATGTTGGATGAAGTAAATGTTTGTGTTCTGTAATACGTTGTTTAGTCTGTTTTTCCTGGTTTGGGCCCCTTAGTTCTGATGAAGGGAAATCTTAACTTTATAGCATACAGTGATGTTTTAGGAAATAGTGTTCTAACTTGTCAACAGTCAGTTTTTGTCCCTTTCCTGTTTCAACATGATAAATGCCCTGTGCTCAAAGCTGCTCCATAAAGAAATGGTTAACCCAGTTTGGTGAGGAAGATCTTGGCCTTTGCAAAGCCCTGACCTCAACCACATCCAACACCTTTTGGATGAACTTGAACAGCGACTGTGAGTCAGACCTGATCACCAACATCAGCGTTGGACCTCACTAATGCTCTCGTTTCTGAAATCTCTGCAGCCAGATTCAACGTCTGATGGAAAGCTTGAATACTACAGGCCATCTCTGTTGAGGTTAAAGCGGCGTTTCCTCAGAAGTTATCGTTGTACCACGCGGGTGTGCTTCCCCTTCCTACGTTGCCTGTTTTGGGAGACGGGAGTTTGGCATACGGATCATACGTCCTGTCCATCGCAGCTGGTGTTGAGTGATAGTTGTGGAGATACTCGGTAGGCTTCCTCCAGAATACTGATGTTTGGTCGAACCGTCTTCTCAGTTGGTCTCGAGGCTCTTCGGTATAGGCATCGCTGGTTATATTGTTCCAGGGCTTCGATATGTCTGCCGTAGGTAGTTCAGCACCATAGAAGAGTGAGGACAAAACTACTGCTTGATAGACAAGCAGCTTGGTTTTAGTCAGGATGTCCGGATCCTCAAAAACTTCCATGCCTCAGCCTTGTGAAAGCCCCACTAGCACATTTTATTCTCTGTTGTATCTCGGAGTCAATGTCTAACCCTGGTGGACAGGACGCTGCTGTAATATGGGAAGTAATCCACATTCTGGAGAGTAGGGGGAATGTTGTAACACTGTCAGTTTGACCCAATCAGAAAAGAGCTGTGGTGAGGTAATCAATATCGTACACATCCCATTTGCTTTTTGAGCTCACTGGAGAAAGCCGTATGTCCCTGTGAGCAACATTATGGATTGCATGACCACAGAGGTGCCTCTAATAGGTAGTATATTTATGACGGCTAGTTAGTAGTGCATCGCCTCACTGTTTTGAGCGATGCTCGTTCATGTCTATGTAGAGCGAGCACAAGCGCGAGCAACAGGACGCTGACTTTCGTTGACTTAATGGCCACAGGTGTTGCTGTTAACAAGCAATTTCTGATTCTTACAAACAGTCCCTTTAATATGTGATAGATTATGTGAAACAGGTGTTGTATTGCGCATGTGTGTTTTCTATGCAGTATGGGTATTTAAGATGGTGACTCTCTAAAATCACCAGAAGTCTGAGGAGGAGCCTAGTGCTCGAAAACATTACAGCACAATAAAAAATCTTTCTAACAGGGAGCTATTTGGTGTGCAGATCTATCTGTTTCATTCTGCTATATATCTTTGATCCAACACACCATCCTATCAGACACTTGATGTGCATGTCTTTGCATGTTTTACATGACTATATATGGCAACAGATGTATGATCTCCAGTTGCCCTGGGATCCAACAGTTTAATGGACATTGAGTGACAAATACTGGACATTACAATAGCCCACAAACCTACCCACCTCAGCTTTGTAGTGGCTAATGTTAGAGTTACACGTTAGTAAAAAAATATCATCTGAATATTTTACTGCAATTTGATTAGATTGGGAGGTGACATAAGATACATGTTACAGACACAGATACATGTTCACATTAGTAGAACAGGAGGCCATGTCATTGTACAGTGTGTGCCAGTGTTTACTGACTGCTGTCTCTATGGGAACCGAAAGAGATGGGAAATGACTGTGACATCATTTCCACTGGTGCAAATAAAGGCGTGTGTTGTCCGTTGTTAGGGTGCTGAGCTCAGGGAGTCATTATCACTAATGAAGTGGCTGTTCTTTATTTCCTCCTCGTTTTCCTGATTCCAGCCACACTCCCCATCCCCCCAAACACTTTCACACAATCATTTTCATCTGCTCTACAGAAGACAAATCTCACTTCAAAAATATAATTTAACTTTCAGAAAATACATATTAAATATGTGAAATTTCACATGCTTGATTGAACCAGATCCTGGTGTATGGGGACAACTGGGTTTATGAGGTCTTTTTACATACAACTCACAAACCGAGTCCAATACTGATCCAAGGGGACTAACAAACATCCATCCATCCATCCATCCATCCATTATATTTAACTTTTTTAAAACCTGGGGAGGGGTGTATTGTTAGGGGTCTTGGTGGTGGTGGTGGTATTTACGTACCATCCAGTGATAGGTTCTTGTACTCAAACTTGAATAACATGAACACAAATGGACATGAACACTTATCCTGTGTAAGGCCGACCCTTGGTGGCTGGATTGCAAGTATGATCCTTTCCAAGATATAGAGTTATATAGAGCAGGTCCCGGTTCTCAATGCCGTAATTCCAGCCAAGTGAGCCTGTCAAGTCACTTGAGGCATCAATGCTACAGGGGTCATAAAAATAAACCGTTCAAAATGTTATCTAAAATGAAGCTACAGAAGAGAATACGACACCTCATTATTAGTAAGCATTTCAACCTGCTACAGATCCATCCATGTGTTACGTGGTTTCAGGGTTAAAGGGGAACACCACCTTAATAAAGAACTCCAATCTGTTACCTCCATGGCCTGGGACAGTTCATTCAACATGTGTGAACATGAGCACCTCTCTCTCTCGAAGCCGAAGGAGTCAGTCTCAGACTGGTGATGTCATAGGGTTTACAGTCAGTCCTTACTACTACTATAGTAGGAGGCCTTTAAACAGTTGACTTACAGTATAATACCAATGAGAATGTGAAATGTAAGAAATTCAAATTCTTCTCTTTACAGTTGCCAATGAGGGGGGGGAAAGCAATCGCCGTCCGCTGGCCCGCCTAGCACGTGAGTTCGCCAAAGTTCACACTTTTTTTATTTCAAGTTATTGTCACGAGGTGTGTAATAGAGCTAGATGTGATGTGATGTGATGTGATGTGATGTGATGTGATGGTGCGGTTGAAGCAAGGGCATAGGTTTTTCGTTTCAACATATTTACCGGGAAGAGGAAAACCACAATTAACTGTAAACCCTTCTGATCAGTCCTAAAGCCTGGGACACACCAGGAACGTCAGGAGCGCGTGGCGGCTGCGTTACCTGTCGTTTTTTATTTCGGCGTCCGTGTTAACAGGTTAAAGCAGCCACACTGCACGCACGTCTCACGCACATCTCAGCTGCGTCTCTTCTAGAGAATAGAGGTCTCGCCTATTTTGATCTCACAGCAGCAACAAACAGTGAAGGTAATCTATTGACTGTATATTGTCATCATACCAGCAAGATTACTACAGTTTCGATGTCTATCTGTAGAATATGTTACGGAGATGAAAAAAAGTAAAGACTTATTTTTAAATCAACACTTCCTGCTTTCATTTCGAAATAAAAGCCCTCAAGCGTTTTTTCTATGGACAGAATTCCTTCATTTGTTAACACAAGGCTTTTATTCTGAAATATGTGCCGGACAGTGTTCTAGAACATGCAGTGACTTGGAGAGCTCCATGAATGAATATAGTGCGGAGTTTTAATGGTGGATTATTACTATTATTTACAAATTACCACACGTTTCTTAACATTTCCCAAAGTCCCAAACAGAGCAAAGCTGTCTCCAAGCGAGGGGGATGCAGAGACAGCCACACAGAGCTACCGGTCAGAGGAAAGACGCCACACTGCAGTCCAAACTATTTACAAGTCTAAATAACTGGAGGCTATAGTAAGTTAGCCTATGGACTGTCAGAAAAATGCTAAATCATGCACATATGACTCGAAGCAACCTATTCTATTGTGACTTAATTCTCAAAATCTCTATGATTATTATTTACTTTTATCTATATTACTCCGTCATAGCTGATAGCGTAGAATTCCACCTATTAGTTTATCCAGGCTGATCTCACAGAAATACGTGAAATGACCACGACCTCATTACGTGGTGGTGGCACATAATGAATTAAAATGATGTGGCGGCACCACGGAAACAACGCCAATAGAAAGTCAGTTAGGATCTTTTTTTGTGGTGGACACAAATTCCCAGGTTCAATAGAAATATGTTGTTTTCAAAGTCCAGGTAGAGAGGAGGTCAAGGTGGTTGGGGGGGTAGGGGCAAACACAGCACTCATGTCCGATGTGAATCAAGTCCACATTGAGTCATTTTAAATTACGTAGGCTAAGAAACTATGTAACAAACGTAGTTCTTTTCACCCAGCCTGTAATAGTGGGTGAACAAAAGGATCCATTTGTCCCATTTGTTAAAAATAACAAATTACGTACTGCCTAAAATGTTAGATTATTTCTGTGGTGGTGGCATTAAATGTGTTAAAATGACATAATGCGCTGTTAAGAGGTCATGGTCATCTGAGATGACATTGGGTTGATCCCCAGTCGTCCCCCAGTCCTCCCCAAGTCCTCCAGTCGTCCCCCAATCGTGCCCCAGTTCTCCCCCAGTCCTCCCCCAGTTGTCCCCCAGTCCTCCAGTCCTCCCCCAGTCCTTGCCCAGACTTTCCCCAGTCCTCCCCCAGTCCTCCCCAAGTCTTCCAGTCCTCCCCCAGTCATCCCTCCAGCAGTTCTTCAAAATTAAACCCCTCTGCTACTTTCATTATTTTTAGTGGTGGGGGTTGGCGGGGCAAATGCACGTGTTCTAAATACTGATGGGGGTGTGTCCCCTGTGCTCCCCTCCAATATCTACATCTATGGGTTGAAGATACATGGAAAAGCATTCACAGGATGTCTGTTTATATGAAATTTATTTCAGGCTCACGGTCCCAGAATGCACTCTGCACCGCCGTCACAGCCGCTGTTGGCATCATTGAACACAAAGGAACCGAGAGTGACCCGCGCAGTGTCGAGGAGATCCTGGCCGATGAGCTGCCGATCGCTGATGCTCCCGACGCCATGGAGAAGACTGCTATCAGGTCACACTCACACACAAACAACACATATACAGACACAAACCGTATCATGCTTTATATCTGCTCTAAATGAATCATCATCACATGCCATATGACATTGTGATGAAGGGAAATGTGTTGCAGCCTCCTGGGTGTAAAGCTCACAGTAGTGCTTTGAGCTGAATGCTAATCACAGAATGTGGCAATGCTAACATGAGGATGTTTAGCAGGACCAATGTTTGCCATTTTCACCATCGTAGTTAAGCACGTTATATGTGGAGGACCGAACCTGCCAAAATTAAAAATAGATGAATAAATAAATGAATTACTCAATAGATAAATAAATATATATATATATATATATATAAATGTAGCAAAAATGTAGCATTAAGTGTAGCAAAAATAAAATAAAAAAATAAATGCAGTCATTAATTAATTGATAAAATGTGACATGAATTGATATTTATTTCTGTTAATTTGCTTTTTTTTTTTTTTTTACCTTTGTATTAATTCCTTCATTTAATTCCTTTTCTGTTTAATTTCCACTTTTATTAATTCATGCATTTATTTTTATTCATGTATTTATTTTTAGGAATTTTTAAATGTATTCATTTATTTTTGTATTTATTTTAAATGTATGTATTTATTTATGTGTTTTAGCTTTTATTTATTCATGCTGTGATTTTCCCTGGCTCATTCTGGAGATAAGGACACAAGAGGGTATTCAGCAGGATATGTAATGGTAAAACACACGGTGAACGGGTTTTCTAAAAATGAGACACTCAAGATGTTAACATGGTGGATGAAAGGTTAAAGGTCAATGTAAGGGCCAGTCTGGTGCATTTCCTTCTCTTCCTGACATCAAGCATGTGGCTGTTTAAATGAAGTGGTGATGCTGATGTATGAGTGTGTTGCAGGTTGCGATGTCTTGTGAAGCAGCTGGAGAGGGGGGAGGCATCTGTGGTGGACCTGAAGAAAAACCTGGAATACGCCGCCTCAGTCCTTGAATATGTATACGTTGAAGAAACCAGGCAAGGAAATTTAAGCTCCCTTCTGCTTCTATCAAATCACACTTAAACGTGTACTGTGTCATACAAAACGTTTGTTTTAAGTTAAGAGATTTTAAAATTCTGCTCTTGAATGCTGCTCAGACCTGTCATGACTGGTCATCACATCGACCTTTGAGCAGTGGTGGAACAAGTATTCTGATTCTTTACTTCAGTAAATCTATTCCGCTGAAGTAGGAATCCACTTCAGTTTCCCGGAAATTTGGAACCAAAGCGATATGTTTACTGATATCAAAGGCTCTGTATGAGGAACTAGCGAACATTGAGGGTGTGTCAGCTGACGCAGAAGCTACCTCTGCAGTGAGAGTCTCCTTCTGCAAGTCAAGCTCGAGCTGACGTAGCCTCACGGCTTTGTCGGCCTCTATTTCAAGCTTCTTGACTTGCAGGTGGAAGTCAAGCTCTGCCTGACTTTCCTATGCATGTTTCTGAGTCTCACAGCCCTCCGCCTCGAAGACAATAGCCGGGGCTACTTTCGGCCCTAGCTCAGCCGCGGCACTGGGAGTTGGGGCCTCAGGTTGAGAACTACCCAGACCGCCATCATCCTGAACACTAGACTCTGTAGGCACCAACAAAACAATCACCCCCAACTCCACCAGTTTATTCACAACCAAAGCCTCAAGATCTTTCTTAACTAGCTGTTTGCATGCCAAGAAACCAAAGTGGCTAGCAATCGCTAACAGATCGTCCTTCCTACACACAGCCACTAAGTCACGTGGGATTTTTGAGAAACCGTTCCAAATTAAATGACATTCCACATCAGGTGCAAACAAACAATCACTAACAATTTAACAAGTGATTCACAAGAATAGTTAATATCCCGGACGAGCCCCCATTTATGTAAAAATTCTTCATTACAAGTAAAAGTCCTGCATTCCAAGTTTTACTAAAGTAAAAGCCCAGTACTTCAAGTACTATTCTGGCCAAAGCTAACCCCATTAAGTTTTCTGACTTGTACTGGATTGCGGTCAACTCGGGTGTGACATCATTCCCAGCTCTGACTTCTGGTCTCTGAGGTAAATTGAAAGCAGCGTCAATACACAAGAAAAGGAGGGAGGGACGAGAAATATAGCATCAGATTGATGTCATATGTCGCGAGCGTGATAAAACATGCTCACAAGCAGATTCAATTATTTCTCCCGCGCAGATATTAACTGTGCACTCGCACAACATACTGTAAGTCCTCGAGCACCAATTCAACAACTTTGAGTTGCACAGGCAGCTGTGAGCGAGAAACCAAACATAGACACAAAGACTGTATGTGTATATAATAGAACTAAACAGTGAGCGCACAGAGCAGGCACCACAAGAGAGAGAGAGAGAGAGAGAGAGAGAGAGAGATTCTGCTTAAGTCAAGGTCACACTGTACACGACTTTCAAAGTGGTCAGATCATTGCACTGTTCACACTACACGACACAAATTTGTACATTGTATGAGTTTTGGGGTCTTTTGTGACTGTGCCTCTCCCTGCAGGCGGCTGGTGGATCCAGAGGATGAGCTGAGTGACATCCAGTCAGACTCGGTTCCGTCCGAGGTTCGGGACTGGCTGGCTTCCACTTTTACCCGGCAGAGAGGTCTGATGCTGCGCCGTAACGAAGATAAGCCACGCTTCCGTAGCATCGTCCATGCAGTGCAGGCTGGCATTTTTGTGGAAAGGTTTGGTTGACTTGATGTAACAGTCCTATGGGATTCTTGGCCCTTAATAATGATTTAAAGGTCACATATTATACTCCATTTAAACTAGTTATTATAGGTCTCAGACACCTCCAAACCATGTCTCTGAAGTTTTTTTTTCAAAAAAACAATCAGATCATGCATTCCAGCATGTCTCTATAACCTCTGTTTCAGCCCATTTCCAAAAGTGCTGATTTCTGTGTCTGTAGCCTCTGTCTCCTCCCACTCTGCTCTGATTGGTCAGCGTTTTCTGTCAATCAAACGTCCTCAACAACACAGCGTCACCCTCCCCGCCCCCCTCGCGGCCTGAGAGCAGGGAGAGAGAGGAGCTAGAATAGAGCTTATAAACCACTTTAAAGTTTATAAACCAGAAACTTCACCCAGCGCACGTTACCGGAGGAATCTGATCAGAAATCGGCGACACATGATGAACATCTGCGGTCCAGATTCCAGGTTTTCCTGACGGTTTCTCTCAGGTAAATAATACTATTTATATCTCTGTTAGTTAGCTCAGTGTTTACCTCATGCATCAACTCTGTAAACCGTAAACATACACTCTGTTTTACGTTTGACTTTACAGATCCATCTGTGAGAAATGACCGACAGAATCATCCCAGAGGAGAGCAGACAGCTGAGAGCAGACAGCTGTGGGCAGATGGGAGATACAGAGCTAACCCGTTAGCATGTAGCTAACCCGTTAGCATGTAGCTACATGCTAACGGGTTAGCTACATGCTACCGCTATGACACGGTGTGTAAACACAGCGACCATCAGGGTGGAAAATAGAAGATGTGAAACAGTAGTCAGTTCATTATTTCTGCTAAAAGATAAATGTATGGAAGATCAGAGTAATGGTATATTATTTACAGTAGTAGCTGTCTCTGTGTTACCATGACTACAGACCACCGGAGCTTAGCTTACCATAGTTTACCAGAGCTGAAGACTTTCTCCTGTACCATGTTAACATAACTAACTAACAGGTGAGATGATTACAAATGCTGTGAATAATTAATATTGTCATCTGTCAACTCAAATAAAGTTTGACTGTGAAACAGAAATGTGTTGTGTTGCTTACAAGTCACTATTTACTACCTGTAATCTGCTACATGCATGACATCAAATATATATAATATATAAATATCATCTGTTTAAACAGTGTAATTACATAAAGCCTTTGTGAAAGAACATGTTATATTTAGATGATGGGAGTACATGAAGCCTGTTCTGCTGGTTCTTGCAGACTAACTGTAGGAGCTACTTTGCTCAAGTTCGGTTGAGGAGGAGAGACAGTGACGCGCTGTGGGCCGGGGTCAGCTACTGAAGGTTCTCTCTGGTTCGACCAGGAAACCCTCACGTGACTTGCATTCTCTAATGACGTCAGAATACAAGGAAAAAAGCGAATTTTTTTTCTGCACCCATTTCCGGACAAACGGAGGAGGAGAAAAAGAGAGAGGATGGTCTTTTATGATACTATGGTGGCCTGTAGACACACTGGGGACAGATATTGATGTTTAAAAGACATGGAAAAGTGCATTTTGCATAATAGGTGACCTTTAAAGGGACTGTTTGTAAGAATCAGAAATTGCTTGTTAACAGCGACACCAGTGGCCGTTAAGTCAACGAAAGTCAACGAAAGTCAGCGTCCTGTTGCTCGCGCTTGTGCTCGCTCTATATAGACATGAACGAGCATCGCTCAAAACAGTGAGGCGACACTCGTCAGCTAAAACCACAATATCAATCTATATTTCAGCTGCTTGGCAATAATGTTAGCTGACCAGACGAAGGTCTCTCCATGAATCAATGCTGATCCTAGTGTTGGCTTTTCCTGCCTCAGCCTCCCGACTGCGGCCGGAGGGAACAGGGGAGACACCGGAGTTTTGGTCGGAGACGTTTCTCAAGACACGGGAAACCTCTGTTGGTCTGGAGGAGCTGCAGCAGTTATTTCTGTACAAACTAGATATTCTCAGAGCTAAACTAACTCTTCTGCAGTGTGTAGTGTGCACGCATGCACATGAGAGGTGGAGCGAAAGAGCGCGAAAGAGCGCGGTGTGTGAGTGAAAGCAGTTGGGCAGAGGAGCAGAGGAGCAGAGTACAGCAGAGACTCCGACCCTGGAGACCAAAGCTACGGTCTAAAAATGGAAATTAATAACTGTTTTTTGTTTACATTTTCATTTTTATTTATCATTACTGTAGATCTTTGGTACGACGGAGTATTAGGACCACATTGAGGGAAAAAAAATAAATCTGAGATTTCGAGAATAAAGTAAGAACTTTAAGAGAAAAAAAAGTCTTAGTACTATGAGAACAAAGTCATAATATTATAAAGTAGTAATTTTAAGTGTTATTTTCTTTTTTTCTCGTAAAGTTATGACTTTATTCTCGTAATATTATGACTTTATTTTGGAAATCTCAGATTGTTTTCCCTCAATGTGGCTCTAATACGCCGAAGTACATTTGCACTTTGGCCCTCACTGCATTAGACTTATATACTATATACTTAGACTATAAACTGTGTTACCTTCATCACAATGCTCAAATGTTTTGAGGCTCAAGACAGATTTTTTCTTTTTTTTTTGCCTAAAATGGCTCTTTTGATAGTAAAAGTTGCTGACCCCTGACCTAGACTCACTGCCAACTTTATAAGCTGTTATTAATGTAGAAACGGAAGACAGGAGATATAGTGGATCAAACTTGATTCGTGAAACTTTTTTGAGAGTTTTCTCTTTTATTATTTTAGAAATATGATATGACACAATTCCAAGAAATATTTTGTTTAAAGAAAACAGAACAGAAAGAAGCTCTTGTTCTGACGTTGTGTTGTGCTATGTGTCTCTGACAGGATGTACAGACGGACCTCCAACATGGCTGGTCTTAATTATCCCCCAAATGTCATCACTACACTCAAGGTATTAATGTGTGTATGCATGTTTGTTTGTGTATAGTGAAAAGAAGAGGAGGAGAGGAGAGGAGAGGAGAGGAGAGGAGAGGAGAGGAGAGGAGAGGAGAGGTTTTCAGAATCCCTTTATTTAACAATTGCAGGGAAAGAGAAACCAGATCACTGCTCCTCCAGAACCGGTACCAAATCCACACTGCCGGCACAAATCGTACACAGTATTTATATATATATATTTTTTAATTATTATTTATGAAGCAGCAACAATTGCACACACATCTATAGCTTTTTGCAGGTGTAGGATAACAATAATCTGCACTGAAGAACTAGAAAAATACCCACACACTGCTATCATGTTTCCAGTTCTTTTATAATTATACATGCAAATGAAAAAATTTTGAGTAAAATGACAAGGGTATTTCTATGTTTTATTACATCTTCTTATCTATGACACCTTTAAAAAAACAAAACAAGGATTAAAATAAAGCAATTAAGAGCTGAACAGGGATATTGATGAAACCTGTTTGTATTTATCTGTTCCAGCTTGTGGACACGTGGTCCTTTGACGTGTTCGCTCTGAATGATGCTAGCGGAGACCACGCTCTGAAATTTGTCTTCTATGATCTTCTCACCAGATATGACTTGATCAATCGTTTCAAGGTATGCCAACAAACTTCCGTTTGCCTTTAATAACTTTTATTGATAAAGGGAAATTGAAACTCCTCCTCAATGGAGTCAAAGGAGAAAAGAGACTAGATGTTGCGGAATGGTTTGACCTTTAACAATATAAATGTACCAAACATGAGGCTGAACTGCAAGGTCTTCATTCTGTGGAGGTATCTCCAAGTTTGTCTAGAAAAAAAGTATGAGCCAGTGGCTCAAGGCTACATTAGCCGCTACTAGCAAAACACACCCAATCTGTAACCAAATATTGCATTGTGGGTAATGTAGGTTTTGACAAAGAAGGTCAAAAAGTGGACTATAAAAGACGACATCTCCGGTTCTGCTGCATCAATTTGATCCTTTTTTTAAACAGTCCGTTGTGAGTCCAACCATGTTATAAGCAGGGGTGCACATCCATTCTGTCACAGTGAGTCTGTCAAGTTGCAAGGGGGACCTCATATTTCTTTAGAACGGTGCACATCCTTGTGTTACCAAAATGATGGAGGTCTTGCATTTCCTGAGGCCAAGTTCAAGGATCAAAAATTTTAATTAAAGCTGAAAGCAGCGATGAATGGGCCCTCACACCTTCCTGCGCGTAGGGGGTACTGGCGGGACACCGATCGATGCGACCAGGCACAATGAAACCGGAACTCTGATGAGTGCAATGACGCCTGTCACAAGACTCTACGACAAACGGTTCATGAGTTATGAAAGGGGGCGTGGCTAACGTCTTGGGGCGGGGCTATGAGTCTATTTTTGCACTTTTCCATCATGCCTGAGAAATTTGGGGCAGATCGGACTATGTACAGTGGAGTTACAACAACTTTCTGTTCATGGCGAATGGCTCAAAATGGCCGCCACACCACGGTCAGGTCGTTCAGTGAAAACTCACCATTTGAATGAATTTTTATCTTAGGTCTTAAGATGGTCCTGACCAAATTTCAAGTCGTTCTGATTAAATCTGTAGGAGGAGTTTGTTAAAGTGCACGGCCTATAAAACGCAAAAAACGAGTGAAAATCGCACATTAAATTAAAAATTGCTGACTTCCTGTTGAGTTTTGGGCATACCTCCAAGAGCCTTTTTTGTGCGTCTCCGCATGTTACATATGTCTGCCAAATTTCAGTATGTAGGTGAAACCAGAGCAAGGGGCTCAATTTTTCCAACTTTCTAGAGGGCGCTAGCGGAACTTTTTTGCAACACCCAAGCCTGAGACCCTTAAAATATCACATTTTTCACCGCGTCTGATAAGTGTGCCAAGTTTAACAACTTTTGGAGCATTGCAAAAACCTCAAGCATTTTGGCAAATTTTTCTTGAGCGCTACCCACAAAATCAGCTGTGCTGCTCATCCCACAAATGCATGATCCTTAAATTGTAAAATTGTAAAATTTATATTCTATGTAAAAAGAGTGAAATAATCGACCAATCACAAATTTCCAAACTTTGTTTTCCGAGTTTATTACACTGAGCTTTCTGTTGTTCTTCATTCAACTTGTTTTGCCATCAGCCATAGCCAGTGGCTGACTGGGTTTTTCAGCTTGACTAGCTTGTTTGTAAGCAAAAGCTCGTGCCACATTTGTGTGGTCCCCCACTCTTTTCGTGTTCATCAAATAATAGATAGTTGAAATTCTTTGAGCCTGTATGAAACACACCTGTTGTGTCTGCCTGTCATTTCGGTGTGCTCATCATTGGCTTCAACACAGATCTTGGAGCCACTTTTCAGAAAAAAATGTCTTTTCTTCTGCTCAGGTTCGGTTTGACGTTTGTTTGTAGGTGGCTGGACGTCGAAATAGACGCTTCGTTTAATGTCTGTTGTTTTTTTTATCTCTCACAGTAGGCTGCGTCATCGGTTCAAGAAAAGTGTGTTGACAAGAAACGATTTGCAGTTGCTGTCTTGAACCCAAATGAGTGTTCTAAAACAATTGACGGTACACATTTCTGATTTTTATCCCGCATGCGTACCTGCATACCTGTTATGTGCACCCCTGGTTATAGGAATGCAATGTAAAAAAATTGGTTGAGAACTCTTTAACAAGTCTCACTTCATGGACTCAGACAAGGTCAAATATTTATTGAAATAATATTCAGGGCAAGACCTGTTGTTGTATTGCACTTTTTGTGAGCTTGTGAAGAAAAGTCTGAATGGGATGTTTGGGAATTAATTCATAGTTTTGGCCTACAAAATTTGGACTAATCTGGAATTATCCTTCAAGTGATGTAACTGTGGTTAACTTACATTAACACTGCAGTATTTGTCATTATGCTTCATTGTTGTGTTTCCTCTATTGCAGGTCCCTATTTCTGCTCTCATATCATTCATGGACTCGTTGGAGGTGGGCTACAGCAAACACAAGAATCCTTACCACAACCTGATGCATGCTGCTGATGTCACACAGACCATCCATTACCTGCTCCTCAAAACTGGCATGGTGGTAAGTCATATGTTGAGTTAATGCAAAATGTAATGCACCTTTCTAACAGCCCGGACACACCTGGAACATCAGGAGCGCGTGGCTGCTGCGTGGCCTGGTGGCTGCGTGATACACGCGTTGGCCGTTCACACCACCTGCATTTCAGCTACGTGTCTGCTGTGTTTCTGCTGCTTCAGCTGCTGCTGTCAGCCCTTTCTTTCTAAATAGAGTTTGTCTTTTAATAGCCATTTCATTTCATTATAAATATCATTTATATTTATTTTAGACTGAGAAAGGTTAAGAAACGTGTGGTAATTTGTAAATAACAGTAATAATCCACAATTAAAACTCTGTACTATATTCATTCATTGAGCTCTCCAAGTCACTGCACGTTCTAGAACACTGTCCGGCACATATTTCAGAATAAAAGCCTTGTGTTAACAAATGAAGGAATTCTGTCCACAGAAAAAACGCTTGAGGGCTTTTATTTTGAAATGAAAGCAGTAAGTGTTGATGTAAACCCCATACTTTATCAATTCATGGAGCTCTCCAAGTCACTGCATGTTCCACAGCACTGACTGCTCATATTTCAGAATAAAAGCCTCGTGTTAACAAATGAAGGAATTCTGTCCATAGAAAAAAACGCTTGAGACAGGACATGAACAGCGGTCTCCTAGGTGAAAATCTGTGTTTGTTTGACCTGTCCAACCTGCCCTCTGTCCCGTCATACATCAGTTGCTCTCTGGCTGTCTAATAATGACGCGGATACATTTACATTATAGGGTTAGTTGAAAAAAGTAGAAAAAATACACATTTCTCTCTCTCTCTCTCTCCCCCCACCCCTCTCTCTCTCTCTCTCTCTCCATCAGCACTGGCTAACTGAGTTGGAGATCTTTGCCATAATTTTTGCAGCTGCCATCCATGACTATGAACATACAGGAACCACGAATAACTTCCATATTCAGACCAGGTAATGTCCATGCAGCATCATTTAAATCACTACAGTTGCTGAGGACTATCAGGGGTCGTATGAGCCATAATTCATTCTGCCTTATGATTAATGTAGCTGTGTGGGATTTGCAGGTCAGACACAGCCATGTTGTACAATGACCGAGCTGTTCTGGAGAACTACCACGTCAGCGCTGCTTATCGCCTTCTACAGGGTGATGATGACATGAACATCCTTTCTAATCTTTCCAAAGATGACTGGAGGTGAGAGGAGACAGCTGAGATTGACATGTCATTGTTTTCACGGGTGTTTCAATTTGATAATTTACGTTCAAAATACAATGGACACCAGTGGTGAAACACCAGACAGGTAACGGTTGGCCAGAAGTGCTGCAGCTGTGGCGGTCGTCAAAGCAAAAACCCGGCTGTGGGAGGAGTTCGGATAGACCATGGAGAAGGACTTTAGGTTGGCCTCAGTCCTCTGAGTGTAAAGCGGTCGGGATGAGAGTCAGTACCTCCAAGTCTGAGGCCATGGTGCTCTGCCGGAAACCGGTGGATTGTGCCGGTTGGGAGTGAGTCTTTGCCCCAAGCGAGGGAGTTCAAGTATCTTGGGGTCTTATTCATGAGTGTTGGGAACAATGGAGCGGGAGATGGACGGGTGGTTTGGTGCGGTATCTGCAGTTGTGCAGGCGCTGTACCGGACCGTTGTGGTGAAGAGGGAGCTGACCTGGAAGGCGAAGCTCTTGATTTACCAGTCCATCTACGTGGTGAATGGGGTGGAGGAGGGTTGCATTGATCTCATTCATCGATCAAATGACAGCTGGCAGCATCACTGAAAATTTGAATAACCGCAGCCGGCCAATCAGGATGTGCCTACCCGAATACATGCGGACCCCACAGTATGTAAGGCAGCACACAGCGCTGTCTGCTATCCTATACCCTCTTCTGCAAACGGCCTCTTGGTAGAGGGCCCCGCCTCTGGTAAGGCAGCGGACTGAACTCCACCCCACCTATTGATGTACACCACCTTGGTGCGGTTTTCGGTTCTCACCAACACGTGCCTCCCCGCGTATCAGGGGCCTAAAGTGTTGGAGGACCAAGAACACTGCCTGTAGCTTAAAGAGGTTGATGTGTGGCCCTGCATCAGGGGCCACTCATCACGCTCTCCCCCAGCAGGTCCCTTCCCACCCATCCATGAACACCGTAGCGTAGGAGGTCACTCGTCCCAGCGGTGTTCCCTGCAACAGGTGTTGTGGGTCCCCAGTATCGCAGGTCATCCTGTACTGAGGGGGGAATGGTAACCAAGTGTTGCTTGTGCTTCCTGGTATCCAAGTGAAAATTGTCAAACCAACTCTGCTGGAGGCTAGGAGCCCCAGCGGTACCACACTGGATGGGCAGCTGCCACAAACCCCAGCGCCTGCATGCCGGTCAACGCCGTCACCGTTGCAAACTACTCTAGCCTACTGTGGCTAGAGACAACACACGGCCCGTGGCCGTTGCAACACCTTGAGTCAGATTAGTAATTTGGCTGATGTTGCGGTCCAAAATATCAGAGGGCGAAGCCTGTGTAAGTTAGAACTGAACGAGTGAACGGCCTCAGTCAGCTGACTGAGTTGGAAGCGGGGAAAGCGGAGACAGAGAGAATAAATAGAGTCGGTGTGAAGAAAGTCCAATTCCTGATTGAACTTTTGCTGAGCTTCATTTTAATTCATTCTGAAGGGAACATGACTGTTTATGGTAATACATCCAATAGCTGTTGAGATATTTCACTTTCAGAGAACTGCGGACACTGGTGGTGGAGATGGTTTTGGCCACAGACATGTCTTGCCACTTCCAGCAGATCAAAGCCATGAAGAGCCTCCTACAGCAGCCTGAGGCGTGAGTAGTGGCAATTCACCAAAGCATAAACCTATGGAGCCCAGGAGTGGCCATTGAGAGAAAAAAATAATCTATGTTGAGGCCACAATTTAATAATTTGTGTGCACGAGATAAAATTTGTGGCCTCAATTTAATTAAAACATTCTCACGTTTTAGTTAATTTGAGCGCTCGAGATAAGTGTATATACAGAGAACCAGCACAGCATCCCCGCTGCAGTCTCTAACTGGAGTGATGTTAAGCACGGCAGATATGCTGGTTACATTTTGTGCAACCAGCATCAGACTGTTATAAAATAACCACAGAACCCCGCCCCCCTTTTATAATTATTTCAGATATTACTACAGTAAAAATTTAGAGGGGTTGTTTTAGCTGAATACAACCTGACTTAAATTGCAGTGACTTTTTCTTTTTGTCGAGTGAAAATTGTCCTTGCCTGAAAGAAATTATTCTTTGGCCCTCTAAATATCGCCTTGATTATATGTTTGAATATAATATATGACCAACACAGACATATCTGCGCTTTAACTTCAAATGTCACCTTTAATTTAAAGCTATGGTGGGTAATGCATTTTAGAAACATTTTTGTTTTATTGTTGACATTCTCTTTACATACCAACGGCAATCAATAAATCAAATGCACTGACGAAACCAATATAAAACAATGTATGTGGCTGTCACAGGACATTAACTCATGATTGGGCTACCTGCCTGTCTACCGACCTACCCGCCCACCAAAGTACCAAAGCCACTTATAATAATTGCAATCAACCATGCGGGTACAACAACACAAATTGTAAGAATCATTCAAGAACATCAACTTCATCAAGCAAAATGATATACATGAGCTACACAAGCGAGTGCTTTTCTTACACAGCTGGGCAGCAGCATGTTGTGTCATTGACAGCAGCCCGGCAGTGCCTGACTGGACTGTATTTGCAGGATTGACAAAGCAAAGGCCTTATCCCTGCTGCTGCACACTGCCGACATCAGCCACCCTGCCAAACGCTGGGACCTCCACCAACGCTGGACTACATCCCTGCTGGAGGAGTTCTTCAGACAGGTAGGCCCAGTTCCAAACCACCCCCTCCAGCCTCTCCCTTCCCACTTCCACTCCGTTTGCGCGTTCGCGTGGAGGGTCCGCCATATTAAGTTGCATTCCAAACCAATTCACGGGGAGTGGAAGTGGGTTATGAAACCCTGCAACAGCGAGTCTGCATCGATGCCGACTAACCAGCTGCCCTCACTGACGACGTGCAACGCTGTTTAGTGTTCGTCATGGAACACGATCCAATGTCAGTTCCGTGCAACTACCTGTACAAATATTTACTGTAAACTACTCAAACTAAGAGGCGTTTAATTTATTCTCCTTTATTGTCATACAGAGTTCAACAACATAAAGTAAATAGATTGTATTTAGGATCAAATATACCCTTGTCTAGACTAGACAACAGTAGAGATGTTCATTAGATTGTAAATTGTTGTATATTGTATGTATACAGTATGTATACAGTATAAACATGTGTATATATAAAACACAACATATATGTATTATTTTTACCCCTATCAGGAGTTATAACCCCATCATTTATTATATCTTTAACTGTGCAATACTGATTTAACAGTGCAATAATTTGGTGCAGTAATTCAGCTGTGCAATAATCTCGTTTACTCCGGCATTAACACTGCATTTATTTATACAGAACATGTAAACTTGCATTCTTATAAATTCATGCATTTATATTATTTGCATAGATCTTATTTTTCAGCATTATTATTTGCATTGTATATATTTCTTATTTATATTTTCTTATGATTTCTCTATTTTTATATATTTATATTTATATTCTAGAATGGGAGCAAAACGTAACTCAATTCCACCCCACCCCCCAGAGATCAATAAAGTATTTCTGATTCTGATATTTATTTCCTTACCGGAGAGAAAGAAGTTCGTCCCGAAGTAGCTGCTGTATTAATCCCCTCCACTTTACAGAAGGGAGCTTCATTGAGCTGTGAGTGTGACTACAAACAGAGTTCACTCCACCACGGAGTGGGAGGGTGGAGGGGCCGGAGCTGCTCTCTACCTACTGCAAGACCCAGGGCATTATGGCAAACGCCTGGCTTGCGCCTGATCAAAGAGCTGATTGGCTCTTAGTTTTGACAGCAAACACCACGTGTTGTAGAAAGTCTCAACTTTCTGTGTATTTAACACTAGATTGTAGGATATTAGTCTCATGTTGTGCAATGAAGGTTTCATCTGTTAACAAACACATCTTGTGTGGTTGATAATAATAATTGTTATAATAATGAAGGTTATCTATATATAACACTTATCAAATGAGTGCTCATTACAAAGTGCTTTACAAGACGGACATAAAAATAATAAAAGATAGAATCCAATGCCAGATAAACGCACATTTCCACATAGATTTACAAACAAATATAAATAAATCCCAACGTGGTCTGAAAACTACAATTGGCCTACAGATCGGATCTAACAGGAAGTAACTTTTTCTGTGACTTCCTGTAAATTCTGTGAAGGCTGCTCGAATCGGCTGGAACTTGTCCGACTTGACCGCAGCTTTTTGTCACCGCCCCCTGCTGCTGCCGTCGGATCTCGTCTACTTTCCAGGCGAGTCGCAGTTCATCTCGAACGGGCCTATTATTATTATGTTGTTCCATCAGTGAGACCAATCACATCGTGAGTGACAGAGATCATTATCCATTGATGATACGTGTCTGAGCTTCATACCCATTTTTACTATTTAAACTGAGATTACACATTATGTTCAGTGAAGTAGTCAGTGGAGCTGCTCTAACAGATTAACAGCAGTCTCTGTCACAGTGTTATAAAGGGTGTGTTATAACGGGGTTGTGTACGGATCCAACAACAGGATAAACTAGAGCGGGAGAGAGACAGGAGCCCAAATAAGCAACTACACTTTAGAAACAAGCCTAAAAAAAAAATGCAACCACAAACATTTGTAAGCGACTTTTCAGGAAAACAAGCCCAAAGTCACTTATAATCAGCGGACTATGCAGTGCTCACATAAAATGTATGAAGGAGCGAGTGAATATATATAAAAATGAGCATAAAATGTATGAATGCATGATTTGAAATGTATAAATATGAGAATAAAATGTGTGGGTGTAAGAATGAAAATAAATGAATGTGCGAGTGAAAATATGTGAAAAGAAGAACGTATGTGTGTGAGAGCGCCAGAACGAATTACGACTACAACGGCCCCTCCTATTATTGCTATACATCTCAAACGTCGATACAAGCTACTCATATTACAATACAATCCCAATAACACACTAAGGTGTCCTTACAAGTCAAAGAAAGCATAGGCATAAAATGCATGATAATTAGAAAGGTATAAAATAAGCAATAGGCATTTTATGACTCAGACGGATGCAGGGTGATTTTATTTCTCCACTTCACTACAAAAACAAAGGAGCATAATGTTCTTTCTCTATAGCTCGCCACACTGCTACGACAAACTGCAATGAATAAACACCAAATAGAAATTGTTCTTCTTCAACTGCTTACTGGACTCACTCACTGAAAGGCACCACCTGCTGGCAGAAGCCACGCAGCACGTTCACAAACATCAATAAAGTACTAAATTATTACATAACATTGCAGCCTATAAAAACATATTACAACAGTATATTTGGAATAAATATTGTCTGCAGATAAAGAAACAAGGATGCAATTGTGATTTGATCTGTTAGCTGAATTAAATTGAATTATACCAAGAAAAAAAAAAGGGGGTCCCTTATAAATGATATCAAACAGTTAATACTATGAAATACCAAAATAGTCACCAGGGATTTATTTTCTGTTGGATACATTAAAAATCAAGTACACTCTTGCTGGTTTCTCCAAAGTTGCCTACCCCAGCTTTAATCTCTCACATGTAGACAATGTGTACGCAGGTGATGGCCATCTGTATCAACAAAACACATTTAGAGCACCCGATTCGACTGTTATCAGGCAATTAAATAGGCGTTATCAGTTGCTATAAGCACCAAAGATGTGGGTCAGTAGGGGCCTACTACGCCTACTACGTTGTAAAAGTGAAAGTGAAACTTAAAAGCAACACGTTCTAACATGTTGTAAAACTGAATGAAACCTCACACTTTGAACACAAACAAAAAGACTTCTTTAGGTTTATGCACCAAAACTACAACTTGTTTAGGTTTAGGCAACAAAAAACAGTTAAGTTTAGGGAAAACATTGTGTTTTGGGTTAAATTAACTACTTCTTTTGGTGATCTACCATGTGAAGAGATGATAAAACCTACTAGTGGGCGTAGTAGGCCCCTATTGACCCACATCTATGGGGCTTATAGCGACTGATAACGCCTATTTAATAGCCTGACAGCAGTCTAATCGGCTGTTTAGAGTCAGAATACATCAACAAGATGTACATTGAAGATGTGAATCAAAGGTCAAACCGTTTAGATAAATGTACATCTGGACCGAGGCTCACTGCTCAATAGGCAGCCAAGATTCCCTCATTGCAGTCAATTAGCTTATGTACTAAAAGATGCTAACGGCTGGTCCGATTAATTATGCTAACATTGCAGGAGTTAGTTTTGTATCGTATACCACAGCACTGGTCCAACGTTAATATTACTAAGTAAATTATGCAAGAGGACAGTCTCACGTGTTTTCATTTTACATACCATTTCTGTCCAAGTAGGTAGTAGATTAAGATTTACGAAGATGTCAGACATCAACCTCAGGTCACCACCCCCACAACTGACATAAATAATAATATTGATATGAAAAAGTGAGCTGTGCTGACAGCACCTTGTGATGCTGAATTTCTTTTCAGGGTGATAAAGAAGCAGAGCTGGGTCTACCTTTCTCCCCCCTCTGTGACCGCAAATCCACCATGGTGGCCCAGTCCCAGATTGGTAAGGTATACACCAGACACCGCAAATCCAGTTGATTTATATTTGTCCTCAGGGGTCATGGTGTTTGTTGTTTATCTTGTAAACGTATGAACAGTCCAGTCCAGTTCAACACATTATCCTGGTAATGTTTAGCTATGGTACAGTCCAGGTTTCCAGCACAGATCACAGGTCTGTGTTATGGGATCCATTGTTTTAATGTGTCTCTTGAGGACTGATTCAGCGATGTGACCATAACAATCATGGAACTTAAACATGGCGTATATTCATTCATTCGTGCTCTGATGAAGTTATCATGTTTTTACGGTGGACAAACATAGAGGTGAAACTGAATATTTGTCCCAGGTCTGTCAACTGAGCTGAGCTTAGAACCTCTTCAGGGCCTCGAGGTCAATCCAGGGATTAGAGCTCACCTTTGAGTAGGTCTGGGTCTTCTGCACTGTTGTGTTCAGTTCACTAATTATTTTACAAAAAAGGACGTGAACATTGTATCGATAGATTGCGTCAAAGAGTAATGTAGAAGTGGCGGTACTGTGTACCGGTGAGTACCAGCCCCTTTTTGAGCACTGGACCGCGCTGTTGGCAGAAGAGGCCTAGACTGTGAGAACTCTAAGCAGCATGAATAGGAATGAATGAATGAATTTTCCAAAATGGCCACCAGTGGTTGGTCAAACTTTCTTATCCCATTGAACCTGGGATTTTGTCTGGACCCCAAAGCAGAGACTGACACAGGTAAGTAAAAATGAAAAGAGTTTATTTTACAACCAAAAAGCAGGCAGTGGAGGCAGGAAGCTGGCTGGCCTGTAGAGGAATCACCGACGAGGGGAAAGCGGATTCTCAGAGACGACACGAGGACTGAGCACATGGAAAACTCAGTCACTGGAGGCACTGTTACTGACAACGCAGCGAGGCACACAGGATAACCCAACGACACAGAATTATCTGGCAGAGTAGTGGAGGGAGACCAGGCTTTTTATGGAGAGGTTGATGAGCCAATTGAAACCCGGTGTGCCTCGTTGCTTCCTTGGGAGGAGCCCATTATAAATTATATTTATAATGAAGGGCTGACAGCAGCAGAAACGCAGCTGACACGCAGCTGAAATGCAGCTAGTGTGAACGCCCGACACGTGAATCACTCAGCCACCACGCCACGCAGCCGCCACGCGCTCTTGACGTTCCTGGTGTAACTGGGGCTTAAGGATTGCCCGATTGCCTGGGGCAGGTAAAATGCCACATCGGGCTAGTAAGTCTAGCAAGTGACTTGTGCAATTGGGCAAGTGGTAAAGGAATTAAACACATTGCGTTTTTTGTATCTAAGGAGTGAGCCATCTCACCTCCGTTTCATCTCTTTTGAGATTTGCACATGCACAATCGGGCACTCGCGAGACAAAATTGACAAAAGGTTTCTTCTAAAAGACACAGGGTGTCCAACACCCTTTGACATCTTCTAATTCACAGCCTGCAAACAAGATGAACTGGTCTCTGTGTGTCATCTGCCAACAGTGTCATCAGCACAGCCCTGGTGTACGGCATGATAATAGCCAAGAGATGCATATTGAAACTTTGGAAATCAGCCCCCCCAGTTTGAGACCTTTTTAGGGATGCGGGATAGCTAACGATTTCCTGTTAATAACAAGAATAAGCAGAAGGTACAAAGGGAATGTTAATTGGCATGGCTACTGTTTCCTTCAGGATTCATCGACTTCATCGTGGAGCCAACATTCACCGTGTTGACAGAAATGACCGAGAAGATTGTGACACCGCTTATTGAGGAGGCCTCTCGTTCTGGGTTGGATGGCTTCAGACGCTCTAGGTGACACACAAAAGACCCTCATGTTCTGCACATGACACTATTATATATATATATATATATATATATATATATATATATACTGTGTATATATATGACTGAATGTTTGTGTGTATGTGTTTGTACTGTCCACAGTGTCAACAGCATCAATGGCAGTGATGGAAAGCAGTCCAGTGTGAAGAGTACAGGCTCAGAGGGCAGCTGCTCTCTGACCACAGTGGACTTCAAGAGCTTCAAGGTCACATGGAACCAGGAGATCCATCACAACAGGGAGACATGGAAGACCCAGGCGACCAAAGGTAGCCTCTGACCTCTTAATAATAATATCTCAATCTCACATAATACCCCCTTTCCCACCGAGGACTCAACCAGGGTTGATGAAAGGGTTAACCCGCGTTGACTGACTCGGGTTCATGACCAAGGTCGAGAGGTGGGTCAGACCAGGGTTGCTAACAACCAGGGAGGGGGGCAAATCTATTTGGGGAGGCACAGTCGTGATGCAACTGTCACAGGTTGCCGTAGCTCAAACAAGCGGTGCGACATACGGCAGCAGGAATGATTTGAGACACACCGGAGGTGAACGACGGACGAGAAAGGTGAGGAAGACATTAATTTAGCGACCGGGACGTTGAGGGACAACGGAGTGTAGTGCACATAAGAAGGCTGCTGAATGAGAGAGACATCCGCTGTTACGCTACACGGAAACACACCGTTTAAGCTAAGCCACCTCACCTCACGGTACCGCCAGCTGTGAGCACATCTGTTTAAAGCGTGTTTGCACATGTTCTATTTGAAACGTTTCCTTTTCTAACTTTATTAATTTTCCAAATAAACCTGCATTAAGATCCATCTGTCACCTGTTCCGTCTGTTATAAAGTAACAAACCCAGTCCCAGTTCATTACATTATCAAGCTATTAGCAAACTAAAGGAAATATAAACTGGCTGCACGCTGGTCCAGTCGTTAGCACTGCCGCTTCACAGTAAGAGAGTTCAACACGGCTTGGGGCCCTTCTGTGTGGAGTTAGCATGTTCTCCCCGTGTTAGCGTGGGTTTACTCCGGGTGCTCAGGTTTCCTCCCACAGTCCAAAGACATGAAGGTTAGGTTAACTGTTGACTCGAAATGTCCCGTAGGTGTGAATGGTTGTCTGTCTCTATGTGTCAGCCCTGTGATAGTCTGGTGACCTGTCTTTACCCAAGGTCAGCTGGGATCGGCTCCAGAATAGGATGAGAGGTTACAGAAAATGGATGGATGGATGAAATATAAGCTCATTTTATTACATTTGGACAAGCTCTTACATTATCCAACAGTTGTCACATGTCCAGCAGAAAAACTTTAATAGGTTTACAATATGAAGCATCTCTTCATATGGAACATGAGTCAGATAACCCTGGTCCGACCCTGGTCATTGGTGTGAAAGAGGTATTAAGTCAGTCTTTCCGATCTTTGCCTAAAAGATCCACATTTTCAAATCCAGATGTGAGAACTAGCTTGGAGTAGACGTCCTGCTCTCTGCAGCAGATGTTGGTAGTTCTGCTTCTTTCCCCAAGGCTTTAGGCAGGTATAGGCATGTTCACCACACATGCACCACAGTGGACACTACAGGTCCAGTCTGTTTGTCCATCCAAGTGTACCATACCAGACTAGAAACTGTCTCTCACAACACAACTATTCAATGAAATCATAGCTTTAGGCTAAGAAATAAACACAACTTTACTGGGATTTCCCTTTGGGTAATCAGCACCTATGGACTTTTTTATCAGTGTGTGTGTGTGTGCGTGTGTGTGTGTGTGTGTGTGTGTGTGTGTGTGTGTGTGTGTGTGTGTGTGTGCTGGTAGACCTGGACGACAAGCAGAAGAAGGTGGCAGAGGAGGGCAGCCAGGGAGAGAAGGACACAGAAGAGGAGAAACAGTCGAGGAGACCCGACGATGGACAGGAAGAGACGAAAACAGATGTGGAGACACAGAAGGTGGCGGAGGACAGGAGGCAGCAGGAGGAACGAAAGCCCAAAGAGGAGGAAGGAGACGATGATCGAGCTGGAGTTCCGGGATCCTTGCTGGGATCAGGCCCACATCACACAGACAAGAAGAAGGCTGACGGCCAATCAGAGAGGCAACAGAGGCAGTGTCACAACGGTACACAGTGCAAAAGTACATTTACTCAAGTACTGTGCTTAGGTACAATTTTAAGGTACTTAATTTTATGACTATACTTCCACTCCGCTACGTACAATCCACAACGAGGCAGATACTGTAGTTTTTAATTCACTAAATATATTTGACAGATATAGTTAGTAGTTACTTTCACTGAAGGGAATATTTACAGTTTCAAGTTATTTATTGTCATATGAACAATAATTAGAGAGAAGCAGTTGTTGGCAGTGACAATCTCAGGCTCCCTCCAACAATACTCATTAAATGTGTCGAAAAAGAAAGTAAAAAAATTAGAATCTAAGACATAAACTAGTGAGTCCAGGTCAGGTCCTCACTGATGTGAACCCAGAGGAACCTGAAGCGGCCGACTCTCTACTGATGGAGACGGGGGCGTGTCCCTCTCCCCGTCTCTTCCTGTAGTCCACAATAGGCTCCTTTGTTTTACTGATGTTGAGAAGGAGGTTGTTGTCCTGACACCAACATGCCAGAGCTCTGACCTCCTCCCTGTAGGCCGTCTGTGATCGGGCCGATGACGGACGTGTCATCCTCAAACTTAATGATGGTGTTGGAGCTGTGGGCCGCCACGCAGTCGTGTGTGAACAGGAATTACAGGAGAGGGCTGAGCAGGCAGTCCTGAGGGGCTCCGGTGTTGAGAGTCAGGGTGGAGGACGTGGTGGTGCCTCTCCACACAGCCTGGGGTCTGCCCGTCAGGAAGCTAAGGATCCAATCACAGAGGGCGGTGTTCAGTCCCAGGTTCTCTGAGCTTGATGACGAGCTTGAAGGGCATCATGGTGTTGAATACTGAACTATGGTCTATGAACAGAATTCTCTCACACATGTGTTCCTCTGGTCCAGGTGTGAGAGTGCAGAGTGGAGGTTTATGCCCGGGACACACAGGGAACGTCAGGAGCGCGTGGCTGCTGCGTGGCTTGGTGGCTGCGTGATTCACGCCAGCTGCGTTTCTGCTGCTGCTGTCAGCCCTTTCTTTCTAAATAGAGTTTGCCTTTTCAGGGCCATTTTATTTCATTATAAATATCATTATATTTATTTTTGACAGAGAAAGGTTAAGAAACATGTGGTAATTTGTAAATAATAGTGATAATCCACAATTAAAACTCCGTACTATATTCATTCATGGAGCTCTCCAAGTCACTGCATGTTCTACAACACTGTCCGGCACATATTTCAGAATAAAAGTCTTGTGTTAACAATGAAAGAATTCTGTCCACAGAAAAAACGCTTGAGGTCTTTTATTTTGAAATGAAAGCAGGAAGTGTTGATTTAAAAGTAAGTCTTTACTTTTTTTTCAACTCCGTAACATATTCTACAGATAGAATAGTAGTAATCTTGCCGTTCTTCATGATGGATGCTCTTGATGAGTGCTACTGGGCAATAGTTGGTTTAAGCAGATGGCTTTGGTCTTTTTGGGGAGAGGGACAATGGTGGTCTTCTAGAGACATGCTTGGACGAGGAAACGTTGTTTGGTTGCATTTACAGGGCTTTAAAAGAAAGATCCACCCAAGATGCATAGCATGTACCTCAAGTATAATGCTGACTTTTTTAACATTTTCTAGATTTTTAGAGAGCTGCATGTTGCAAGAAGTTGTAACAGTTAGAAATAAGATCTGATATTCCACCCAGCTCAGCTCAGACACCAGAATGTGATTCCTTGCTAACTTTGCTAATTTTGCTGTTCTCTGCAGGCTCTCAGCCTGACTGCCCTCTAATCCACTACTTCAAGAGACCCAGCTACTCTGCCAGCTCCTACCGGCTGCTCCGGTCAAAGGTCACTGAGATGCGGCCCATCGATGCAAGGGGGAAAGCCAGGAGACTGCAGCGCATCTCCCTGCGTCGCCGAAAGTGACCTCACAGTATAGAGTGTGACATCAGCGTGATGTCAAATCATAAGATACCATCACATAATAATTGGTCTTTGTTTCTATCTGCATGTTGCAGTCTTGTACTCCAGCTGACCTTCTGCTTCGTTACAGTCTTAGTAGTATACTATAGTATTATAGTATAGTAGTATAGTATAGTCTTAGTGTAGGGAATTGTTGCTGCATTATTAAAGACAACTCCTCCTTCTTTTAAATCACTTCTCAAACTATGACTTTTTCCAAAATACATTTTTATGAATAATAATGTCAATATAATGAATAATTTCTTAATTCTATTTTTTTGCTTGATTATTTAAAGGGACTGTTTGTAAGAATCAGAAATTGCTTGTTAACAACGACACCTGTGGCCGTTAAGTCAACAAAAGTCAGCGTCCTGTTGCTCGCGCTTGTGCTCACTCTACATAGACATGAACGAGCATCGCTCAAAACAGTGAGGCGACACTCGTTACCTAAAAGCACAATATCACTCTATATTTCAGCTGCTTGGCAGTAATGTTAGCTGACCAGACGAAGGTCTCTCCATGAATCACTGCTGATCCTAGTGTTGGCTTTTCCTGCCTCAGCCTCCCGACCGCGGCCGGAGGGAACAGGGGAGACACCGGAGTTTTGGTCGGAGACGATAACGTTTCTCTCTGCGGAGCCCCGTCACTTCACAAGACACGGTAAACCTCTGTTGGTCTGGAGGAGCTGCAGCAGTTATTTCTGCACAAACGTCCACTGTACATTCACTAGATATTCTCAGAGCTAAGCTAACTCTTCTGCAGTGTGGAGTGTGCACGCATGCGCGTGAGAGTGTAGAGAAAGAGTGAGAACGAGCGTGGTGTGTGAGTAAAGGCAGGCAGAGGAACAGAGTACAGCAGAGACTCCGATCCTGGAGACCAAAGCTACGGTCTCCCCCGCGTCCTCCGACCGCGGCCAACACTGTTTAACAGACAGGCTTCACTAGATAGATCACTTTGCGGTTTTGGTGCTTCCGTGTAGTTTGTTTTGGAGTCTGAGTCTGAACAGCGTAGTCACACGCGAGCGCGCATGGGACACCGACCCGGATTGATTTATACGTGTAAGAAGTTACAAACAGTCCCTTTAACTGGCCATTGATAACATGTTTTAGGGTTATACTTTATAATGTATTGTATCTTTAGGCTTCCACTGTTTGTCCTCCTTCTCTCTCGTCCAGCTGGAAACATTTATGTGTTCTTTAATGCAGTTTAACTCATTCTCATTGTGTGTTGTTTTTTTTTTGCCTATTTCTTAAACTAATGCAGTGCCGGTTCAGAACATGTCTGTTCAGAACAGGCTGAATGCTCGATTCTGTAAGTACCATCTTTCTGCAGATGACCCAGTCATGTACTCCTTTTAAATGCCATATTGACCATCTAGCAAAGAATATTAATTCATCATTATGAGATATTTAACTTTAACTTTTAGTTTAAGTTTAAAATCAAGTACTAATTATGTTATGAAGATCTAATTATGAGTAATTAAGTCATCATCATAAGATATTAAGTTATTATTATGATATATTAAGTACTAAATATGAGATATTAAGTCATCAGGCTGGCGATTCAGCCATTCTTATGCTTTTAGATCTCACAGCTGCTTTCGACACAGTGGACCACAACATTTTAATTTCTCGTCTAAAGCACTGTGTTGGTTTTAAAGGTACCGCTCTTAAATGGTTCAAGTCCTACCTCTCCCGTGTGGAGTCCCCCAAGGCTCCATACTTGGTCCGATTTTATTTTCCTTGTACATGCTTCCCCTGGGGTCCATTATTAGAAAGTATGGAATATCTTTCCACTTATATGCTGACAACACACAGCTCTACCTGCCCTTGAAAAATAATAACTCGAACTCTTCGGGCACATTGCTAGCCTGTCTCAAAGACATCAAAGACTGGATGGCTTTGAATTTTCTCAAGCTCAATGACGAAAAAACGGAAGTTATTATTTTTTGACACAATGGAGGCAGAAAAGATCCTAACATGGATCTTTCCCTTCTGGAACCTTTTTACCTTCCTGCGGTAAAGAATCTAGGAGTCATAATGGACAAGCAAATAAACGCAGTTGTGAAATCAAGTTTTTTCCAACTGCGGCTTTTATCCAGGGTTAAGTCCTTTGAATCTTTTAATGATTTTAAAAAGGTTATGCATGCTTTTATCACCAAACGTCTTGACTATTGTAATTCACTTTCCGTTGGTGTTAGCCAAGCCTCTTTGTCTCGCCTGCAGCTTATTCAGAACGCGGCAGCTCGTCTTTTAACTGGTACACGTAAACATGAGCACATCACCCCGATTCTGGCTTCACTTCACTGGCTCCCTGTGCGTTTTAGGATTGAATTTAAGATTTTATTATTTACATATAAATAATTGAATGGGCAAGCTCCGAATTATCTCTCTGATCTTTTAAAACCACATCTTTTATCGAGGACCCTCAGATCAACTGACTAGTTGCTTTTGACTGTCCCGAGGTCTAGGTTGAAGCTCAGGGGTGACCAAGCCTTTGCAGTTGCAGCTCCGAAGCTATGGAACGATCTGCCTCCGTATGTTCGGCTGTCCCCCACACTGCCTGTTTTTAAATCAAACCTCAAAAAGCACTTTTATTCATTGGCTTTTGGCTCGGCATGAGAGTTTTTTCTTTTTCCTTTCCTATTGGTCTTAACGCTCTTGTTATTTTAATGTCCTGTTGGTTTTAAGTTGGTCTTAGTGTTTTATTGTGTTGTTTCTATGTTTTTATGTATAATTGTACAGCACTTTGGTCAACTTTTGTTGTTTTTAAATGTGCTTTATAAATAAATTTGGATTGGATTGGATATATTAAGTCATAACGATGAGATATTAAGTCTTTATTATGAGATATGAGTTACAACCATGTGTGGTGGTTTATTCTGCTCAGAAACATCCGAGATATTGATCTGTTGATTGACAGGCAGATGAACCAATCGGTTGGTTGTACCAGCCTCACTTAAACAGCGGGCGGGACTGAAACAAACATTCACAGCTTCAGATCAATTTCAAAATAAAAGGCAGAGACTGAAACACGAGCCGACAGAGCCACGAAATGTGAGTTGATATGATTAAAGAAAGCAGCAGAGCTGAAGACATCCTGCAGCTTTCTGAAGGACTCGTTCAAGTGAAACAACACAGAAACTAGTGATGGGAACTCCGGCTCTTTTTAGTGAACCAGATCATTTGGCTCAGCTCACCAAGAAGAGCCGGCTCTTTCGGCTCCCAAACGGCTCTTCTTTTTACCACTTCTGCCTTTTATAATTCAGCCAAATTTAGTGCTGTTTTGACCTATTATTAATATGTGTGCAAATATATCACTTAAATTATTCCATATAATTATACTAAACCTTATAATTTCCAGAATACCATAATTTTACATGCTGCTTCGTTTCCGACTGTCACTCATCTTGTCTGCTATTTGCGCACCGTACTCCTCTCTCGTTCTCTCATCTTCTTCCTCCTGCCCTCTACCTCAAGACCGTCAGCACGCAGTGCACCCCCTCCCCTCCCTGCTTGATGGTATGATCCTTGTCTGTCATCACCTGATTGGTTGCACAAACGTCATTAACACAACTTTAGGCTCGTTCGAGATGAACTGCTCCTCGCCTGTAAAGTAGACGAGATCAGGCGGCAGCAGCAGGAGTTAGAGACAAAAAGCTGCGGTCAAGTCAGAATTTACATGAAGTCACAGAAAGGGTTACTTCCTGTTAGATCCGATCTGTAGGCTACTTGTAGTTTTCAGACCATGTTGGGAATTATTTATATTTGTTTGTAAATCTATGTGGAAAAGTGTGTGTGTCTGGCATTGGATTCTATCCTTTATTATTTTTTATATCCACCCTGTAAAGCACTTTGTAATGAGCACTCATTTTGATAAGTGTTATATATAGATAGCCATCATTATTATAACAATTATTATTATCAACCACACAAGATGTGTTTGTTAACAGGTGAAACCTTCATTACACAACATGAGACTAATACAATCTAGCGTTAAATATTACAATTACACAGAATGTTGCGACTTTCTACAACACGTGTTTGCTGTCAAACCTAAGAGCCAATCAGGTCTTTGATCAGGCGCGAGCCAGGCGTTTCCCATCATGCATTGGGGCTTGTAGTCAGTGGAGAGCAACTACGGCGCCTGGCTCTAAAAACTGCGGCCGCCTCGATCTCGTGAGGTTATCGTTGCCCACGTGTGCACGACGTCAGAGCAAGTCGGCATCAAGTCTAACCGATCTGCATTGCGCGGCGATCGACGGTGATCGATTCTGCGCAGGCCTGGCTCATCTCGAATGAGCCTATTCAGTCACAGTCAGTGCATGGAGTGCACGTGGCACGGAGAAGATCATCCTATCTATACCTATGCCATGAATTAATTTACATTTTTTTTTTTTTTTTTAAACGGCCTTAGACGGGAGCGGCTCCCATCGTTCACTTAAAAGAGCCGACTCTTTGAGCGACCGACACATCACTAACAGAAACATGATGTCAGTGAACCGAGTGAGACACAGTCAGTTAAACAATCAGCAGTTACCAAGGAGACGACACACTGAAACACTGAAATATCATCCAGCACCATTTATGATCAGCATGTTTCCTTCCTCACTGATTGATCACTTGAATAAGAGAACGGACAGATTAATCAACTATTAATATAACGGTTAGCTGCAGCTGTAGTTCAGTCTGCTCTGAATGACTCTCTGCTGAGGTTAACACATTTAACTGGAAATGATAAGAACACTCTGACAGCATTAATCTGAGAGGAACATCTCAGCCTGCCCTGGTTGTCAAGGTAACAGAAAACCACAGTCCTACAATCAGTGATCTGTCAGCAGCTTTTTATCGAAATATCAGTTCACAGAAATGCAGCTCAGAGGGGTATAAATATCATGTGTGAAACTAAAGATAAGTAAATGATGAGTGAAGCTGCAACTCTTCAGGTGAGGACAGCACACACAGAGTACACAGACAGTCTACCTGGACGTCATGGATCACCTGTTGGTGCTGTTGCTGCTGCTGCTGTGGAGCTCAGGTAGGACTCTGCTTTAACCATGATGTGTTATTATTCACACCTTTATATTGATCTTTAAATCAGAGAACAAACTGATCACACACACCAACATGCAACCGCATGATTATCCATGATTAACCACGATTAATCACAAATTAATGGCACATTTTTTTATCCGTTCAAAATGTACCTTAAAAGGAGATTAGACAAGTATTTAATACTCTTATCAACATGGGAGTGGACAAATATGCTTGCTTTATGCAAATGTATGTATATATTTATCATTGTAAATCAATTAACAACACCAGACAATGACAGATATTGTCCAGAAACCCTCACAGGTACTGCTTTTAGCATAAAACAATATGCTCAAATCATAACATGGCAAACTGCAGCCCAACAGACAACAACAGCTGTCAGTGTGTCAGTGTGCTGACTTGACTATGACTTGCCCCAAACTGCATGTGATTATTATAAAGTGGGCATGTCTGTAAAGGGGAGACTCGTGGGTACCCACAGAATGGCATTAAAACATATTTGCCTAGACCAGGGGTCTGCAACCTGTGGCTCCGGAGCCACATGCGGCTCTTTAGCCCCTCTCCAGTGGCTCCCTGTGGATTTTTAAAAATGGAAATGAATAACTGTTTTTGTTTACATTTTCATATATATTCATCATTGTTGTAGGTCTATGGTACGACGGTACGACGGAGTATTAGGGCACACATTGAGGGAAAAAAATTAATCTGAGATTTCGAGAATAAAGTCATAATATTATGAAAATAAAGTCATAATATTATGAGAACAAAGTCATAATATTATAAAGTAGTAATTTTAAGTGTTATTTTCTTTATTTCTTGTAAAGTTATGACTTTATTCTCGTAATATTCCGACTTTTTTTTCTCGTAAAGTTAGGACTTTATTCTCGTAATAATACGACTTTTTTCTGGTAAAGTTATGACTTT
This sequence comes from Sebastes fasciatus, assembly GCF_043250625.1. Classification (NCBI taxonomy): domain Eukaryota; kingdom Metazoa; phylum Chordata; class Actinopteri; order Perciformes; family Sebastidae; genus Sebastes; species Sebastes fasciatus. Next base: position 24,798,838 of record NC_133815.1, read on the forward strand.
ATTCTCGTAATATTTCAACTTTTTTTTCTCGTAAAGATATGAATTTATTATCGTAATATTATGACTTTATTCTCGTTATATTACGTTTTTTTCTTGTAAAGTTATGACTTTATTCTCATAATATTACGACCTTTTTCTCGTTAAGTTATGACTTTATTCTCGTTTTTTTACATTTTCATTTTTATTCATCATTGTTGAAGGTCTATGGTACGACGGTACGACGGAGTATTAGGGCACACATTGAGGAAAAAAAATAAATCTGAGATTTTGAGAATAGTGTCACAATATTATGAGAATAAAGTCAGAATATAATAACGTAGACATTTTAAGTGTTATTTTCTTTTTTTCTTGTAAAGTTTTGACTTTACTTTATTCTCGTAATATTACGTTTTTTTTCCCGTAATGTTATGACTTTTTCTCGTAAAATTAAAATTTTTTCTTTTAAAGTTATGACTTATTCTCGTAATATTATGACTTTATTTTGGAAATCTACAATTTTTTTTCTCAATGTGGCCCTAATACTCCGTAGTACATTTGCACTTTGGCCCTCACTGCATTAGACTTATATACTATATACTTAGACTATAAGCTGTGTTACCTTCATCACAATGCTCAAATGTTTTGCGGCTCCAGACAGATTTTTTTTTGTTGCCTAAAATGGCTCTTTTGATAGTAAAGGTTGCTGACCCGTGGCCTAGACGCATTAACTTTGACAGCCCTCGTATAATCTTTCATATTTTCACCAAATCAAACCAAGTTTTTGATTCTATTTTTAGTCAGTTATTATTTCTGCAATCAATGTACCCGAATGTATACTCAGTAATGATCTCTCTGGACAGTAGTTTTCATGAGATTCAGACTCATGACACATTGAGAGGAAACGATGCAGCATGTAACCAGTGACGATGTCTGTAAGCTGCTCTGATTGATATCAGTCTCGCTGTTTCCTGTTCACTCTCCTACAGCCGTATCTGAGCTGCATTAAAGGTCCCATATCATGCTCATTTTCAGGTTCATACTTGTATTTTGTGTTTCTACTAGAACATGTTAACATGCTTTAATTTTCAAAAAAAACTTTATTCTCCTCCTACTGTCTGCCTGAATATACCTGTATTCACCCTCTGTCTGAAACGCTCTGTTTTAGTGCATTTCAACGGAATTGCAACAGAATTGCGTTGCTAGGGTCCATGCTTACTTTCTGTCAGCTGATGTCATTCACATACACTGCAACAGGAAATAAAATGGGACACATTTATAATGTTTACGTTTAAAACCGTGTAATGATCTATATATTGTATATTTGTGGCATTACAAAAGGACAGAAATCCAAACGGCTTGTTTCAAACGCACAATTTCTGAATACGGGCTGTGTCTAGTTCTCCGAATATTGAGCGCTTTGATAGTTTAACAGTATTTATATAGCACTTTATATAGCACTTAAACCTGCTTTATAATATAAAAGACATGAAAATCTCACTTTTTACAATATGAGACCTTTAAGTTACTGCTCATGCTAACACAACATTTCCTGCTGCTGCTGCTGCTTCACATTAAAACACCTCAACTGGACAAACACAGTGGGACTTTTATTGTGAAGCAGCCACAGGAAACCCAACTTATTCATCACTGAGGTCAAAAACGGGAGAGACCATAGACATACACAGTATATATACATAGACACGTATACATAGACACGTCTACATAGACATATATACATAGACATATAAACATAGACATACAGTATATATATAGACATATGTACATAGACATGTATACATAGACATGTTTACATAGACATACAGTATATACATAGACATATATACATAGACACATAGACACGTATACATAGACATATATACATAGACATGTATACATACATGTATACATAGACATGTATACACAGACATATATACATAGACATATGTACATAGACATGTATACATAGACATATATACAAAGACATATGTATATAGACATATATACATAGACATATATACATAGACACCACATTGACTCCTGGATCGTACTTCAACGTGGGCGCCATATTGGACCTGACAAGACTGGCCTGTAACCCTATACAAGTGAACGGGGGAGCTGCTGTTTTTCTGGATATAAAGCACTATAACGTCTACATTTCTAAACCGATTTCAACGAGTCGTTATTATATTCAAACAATTATGATCTACGAGGAGTAACGTTAAGTTAACATAACAATATTTTCTGAAAGATTTTGGTGAAAAACTGTTAAATACGTTAACGTCACTGCTTCAGGTTCATGGATTAGCGGTCTGTCCTTCGATCTGGTAGATTCAATCAATTATTAGGTCATTATTAAAAACTAGTACTATCAAATCACATTTTGCTTTAAGCATTTTTAACTTTATATATATAACCTTACATCTTTACAAAACATTTGTGTCTGTAACATCAGATAAGAGCTAGCTAACGTTCCTTATTGACTAATCGATATAAGCTAATGTTAGCTAATGTTCCTTATTGTTAACTAATCAATATAAGCTAATGTTAGCCAACGTTCCTTATTTTTAACTAATTGATATCAGCTAATGTTAGCTTATTGATGTTCATATCTAACATATCGTGTTTAAAACATGAAATGTACGATATGTATTAAAAATAATGTGTGTAATATTGTAAACAATAAAACTGATGGCATGTCTTGGTTAACATTTACGCTATTAGATTATTTTGTTTTTTATAATTGCTGTATTATCACCATTATTTCATTAAATTCAGATCATAACTAATATTATTATACTAATATTTATTGTTACCATTGTTTATTTATACACTACTATTTACCTGTTATTCTGAATGATCTTATTAGTAAGTATTTAATAGTAATATCAGCAGCAGTGTTAGTCGTAGCCTATAGATTGAAAGCATGATCGCTAAAAGGGAGGAAGACATTTCATTGTACATTATATTATATTATATTATATTATATTATACAGGGACCTCTGTATTATAGATTATTAATTATAGATTAACTATCCAGAGTCTAAGTAACTGGAGAATAAACTTTATTTTTCAACTACTCGTAGATCATAATCCCTTTAATATAATAACGACTCGTTGAAAATGTTTTTTATCCAGAAAAACAGCAGCTCCCCCGTTCACTTGTATAGGGTTACAGGCCAGTCTTTCCAGGTCCAATATGGCGCCCACATTGACGTATTGCCGCAACGGGCTGAAGCTTCCAATGCAGCATCAATGTATATATTTCTATGGGAGAGACTATCGTGACTCGCTGGGCGCGCAGACCCAGTATGATGCCCACCCCTACTCTGCCTCTGTTGGTTATACCCTTCCAGGCGTTCCAGGCGTCTGCTAAACGCGAACATTAGCCTAGCTATAATGCTAACCAGCGCAATGATCTAGAAAGGCCCGAATATTGGTCGTTTTACGAAAATTGATGGTGAATCAAAGTTAATTTAATAATGAAATACCATACAAAAATTAAAAAAAACGCACCGTCATTGATTCGTAGTGGCCAAACGACGGTACTACAACTTCCGTGTCCCTCACGTGAGGCCATTGGGCCGATTTTTAATAGTTTTTTTTACAAAAGAAGCTAGATATTGCTACTGATGGGCAATATACACCAAGTCAAAGTTATGACAAGCATTATTGTGTGATTAGTTAAAAATCACACAAAATCACAGTTTTGCAGTGTTATTTGTGCACAATTTATCTTTGAAATGGTCAAGTTTCTGAAAAATAAAAGGCAGCTAGCCATAAATAACTAATTATTTATATAACAGGCAGCATTCTTAATTTTTGTATAGCTTGAACTTGTTATTCTTGAAGTCACTGAGAATTGAGAAATAATAAACCCTTTTTAGTAAAATGTGTTTATTTGCAAGTTTAGCATGACTAAATGTCTGTGTTTACATTTTTTTTTTTTACTTTTTTAATTATAAAAACTCCATAATCTTATACACACTGTATTCTTTTTTCATGATATAATTTATCCCATCACCTTTATTAGTGCACAGCGGACTGGAGTAGATCCTGAAATTAGTCCCGCTATGTACTGAATCGAGGATCGATTTTGAATCTAATCGTGACCCCAAGAATCAAAATTGAATCTTGAAATACTGGAAGATTCACACCCATATTTTACTGCAGACTGCTGACTAAATGAAAGATTAAGTTTGCAGACTGTAAACACTGAAGTATACTCAAGCAAGACGTATCATATGACTGACTGGCTGGTCTCAAGGCACCCCACCATCTGCTCTCGCATCTCAGAAAACATGGCAGCAAATTTCCAAACAGGCATTATTTGGATCAACTGACCACATATTGGGAATCTAAATGTTTACTTTCTCGCATTAATAGATATTAAAACTAAATAAAGTGACATATTAACAGCTTTTATCTCACATGACTGACGGCCAGGACGGTCTCAAGGCACCCCGCCAGGGGCTTCATCACATTTCCAAAAAGTTACTTAAACAATAAATATTTGTGTATTTCTACAGGACTCCAGGCTGAAGAAAATCACAACTCAACAGGTAAATAAATAAAAGAGAAATAAAGAAATAAAGTCAAGTATCAGTTTAATCTTTTCTTAAATTCAGTTCTTTTCCTGATGACTCTCTTGTTTCTGTTCAGAGTCTGTCAGGTTGGTGGGAGGAAGCAGTCGCTGTGCAGGAACACTGGAGCTGAAACATAAGGGAGACTGGAGACCAGTGGTTGGCTATTGGACCCTGAAGGAAGCAGTTTGCAGAGAGTTGGACTGTGGCTCTGCTGTTTCTGTAGAACGGAGAAAGGAGTCCTCATCCAGATCTGCTCTGAGGGAGTGTGTAACACCACGTTTCTCTAAATCCATCCTGGATCTCACCTGCCTAGGTAAGCCCATCAGTGACATCATCTGTGACATCATCTATGACAGTAATGTACCCAGGTTGACACACATGCACCAGCTAGAATCACAGCAGTCTGTCTTTGCAGGCCATGATGGAGTCTTTTGATCTGCTAGGTAGTCGGTGTTACACGGTGGTCGGGCACACACCGATTACTTGACGTCCCCACCTTCCCCAACGTCGTCTTGCTTTTTTTTACAGAAATAAAACCTGTTTAGTTCATTTTGGCGTATCAGCAGCATGTTATCAATAGATAGTCTGACAACGGACGCTACAATGTGAAAGTGAATTCATCTGCTCCGTAAGGAGTCAGCTCAGAGTAGCAGGAGTCAGATTTCACACACACGAGACGAGAGAGAGAGTTGACAGACAAGACGATGGCGGAGGATTTGGTGTCAAATTGAAAAGCAAACGCGCCTATTTGGCAATATTTCACATTTAAACCCAAATGCTGTGAGGGGACCAAAACGTGAATGAGGTAATCGCTGCGAGGAGGACGGAGCGGTCACAGCCGGTGTGTGGCGCAGCGGCGCCTGGTAAACCCCTACAGCCCCTCAGCAAACGCTCTACTGGAGAGGCGGGACACACCGCCACCAGACGGTAAAGATCAGAGTCAGCGCGCTACACATGTTGACCGTCATCTGTTCTTTTAAAATGTCCAGTGTAATCGGTAACACACCAATGTTGTCATAAGTTTATTAACCGGTGGGAACATTTCCTCACCGTCACATCACTGATATGAAACATACATGTCTGCTGCTTCAGGAGTCCCCTCGGCCAACCAGCAACCAGCCTGAAAGGACTCCTTCTTCAGCTTCACAGCTTTCTAATGATGAACTCATGTTGGAACTGTTCTGAGTCCAGTTTGAATCACTGAATTGTTGTTTCATGACATCTTTTTATTGAGTGTCTGGTGTCTTTTATCTCTCTCTATTTTATCTTCTATCATCTCTCCAGACTCTGTCAGGCTGGTGAATGGGACTAGTCTGTGCTCAGGCAGACTGGAGGTGAAGTCCAACCAGTCTAGCCGGTGGTCCTCAGTGTGTGAAGCTGACTTTGACCAGCAGGATGCAGAGGTGGTCTGTAGGGAGCTTGGCTGTGGGGCTCCTTCAGTCCTCCAGGGGGTGATCTATGGAGAAGTGGAGGATCCAATGTGGACCAAAGAGTTCCAGTGTAGAGGAAAAGAGTCTGCTCTCCTGGACTGTAGAAGCTCAGGCTCAGAGAGAAACAACTGCTCACCTGGCAAAGCTGTTGGACTCACCTGCTCAGGTAGAAGAGGAGCTGCAGCTCTGATCTGGTTCATTTTTGTTCTAATGAAACTCACTTTATTCTTTTACTGACGACTCTCTTGTTTCGGTTCAGAGCCTGTCAGGTTGGTGGGAGGAGACAGTCGCTGTGCAGGAACACTGGAGGTGAAACATCAGGGAGACTGGAGACCAGTGGGTGAACGTTACTTTGACTGGACCCTGAAGGAAGCAGCTGCTGCCTGCAGAGAGTTAGATTGTGGCTCTGCTGTTTCTGTAGAACTAAGAAAGGTGTCCTCATACAGATCTATGTGGAGTATCTGGTCTGACTGTGTTCAGTCTGGATCTGCTCTGAGGGAGTGTGCAACATCAGATACCCCTTCCTCCATCCTGAATCTCACCTGCTCAGGTAAGCCCATCAGTGACATCATCTATGACAGTAATGTTTCCAGTATGTTCCTTCCTCCGTCACAGTAACAGTCGGTGGTTTCCATTGGACTGAACTGTAAAGTCATCCAGAATTAACATTAGAGATATCTACAACTACATTTTGACTAGTCGTAATTACATTGTGACTAGTCAGAGTTCTTATTCCAGACATCTATAACGTCATTGAGACTAGTCAAAAGGACAGTTATAGATATCTGTAGTTCAGTCCTGACTATCCTAAATAACAGTTACAGATATCTCAAACCTCATCATGACTAGTCAGAGTTGTTGTCATGACGTTGCTCATCAAGGCTTCCCATTGGATATCGGCCCAACAAAACATCTGAACAGTGTCAGCAGAAGCTTTTTCTAACTTGTATAGTTCGGTGAAGTTGGGAAGATTCACAGATTCAAACTTCCCGGATGAGTAACTCATTAGAGAAACGTAGTAAAAACACCAACGAGGGCTCTTTCTAACCGTAGTGAGGTAGTTGACGAGCTACAAGCTCATTTAATCACAACGAGCCTTTAGTCGTCCTAACTGGACACACAACATAGGTCTCTATGTGCAGCCGGCTGTGAGACGAGTGGTCGGGGACCGCTGTGGATCAGATAGTCAGAAGATTAACATGAAATAGAAAGAGCTCATCATCGAGGAATCTGTGGCCAACGAGAGCTTTGTTCACTAGAGAGTTGTGGTAGAAATTTACAGCCTATTGTAGATTTATTGTCTCCAGACACACTTTATAAACCCATATGCCCGAATACGGCCAAAGCATGTTTGAATAGCTTTATAACCAGCAGTTATGTTGATATGGTACACGATAAATTCTTTCAGCTCCGGTAAACTCCGGTAAGCTCCGGTAAACTAAGCTCCGTCGAGTGTAACGTTAACCAGCCTGTAGTCATGGTAACACAGAGACATCTTCTACAGTAAATAATATACCATTACTCTGATTACTTCCATACGTTTATCAGGTGTCTTTTACCAGAAATAATGAACTGACTACTGTTTCACATCTTCTATTTTCCACCCTGTTTACACACCGTCTCATAGCGGTAGCATGTAGCTAACCCGCTAACATGTAGCTACATGCTAACGGGTTAGCTCTGTAGCTCCCATCTGCTCTCAGCTGTCTGCTCTCCTCTGGGATGATTCTGTCGGTCATTTCTCACAGATGGATCTGTAAAGACAAACGTAAAACAGAGTGTATGTTTACAGTTTACAGAGTTGATGCATGAGGTAAACACTGAGCTAACTAACAGATATAAATAGCATTATTTACCGGAGAAAAACCATCAGGAGAACCTGGAGTCTTGATCGCAGATGTTGTTCATTTCTTGCCGATTTCTGATCAGATTCCTCCGGTAACGTGCGCTGGGTGAAGTTTGTGTGTTTATAAACTTTTAAGTAGTTTATAAACTCCTGCTGCCTGCTTCTCTCTGTGCTCAGCAATTACAAAGACAGCCTTCTATCACCTGAAGAATATAAGAAGAATTAGAGGACTGATGTCTCAGCAGGATTTGGAAAAACTAGTCCATGCATTTATCTTCAGCCGACTTGACTACTGTAACGGCGTCTTTACCGGTCTTCCTAAAAAATCGATCAGACAGCTGCAGCTGATTCAGAACGCTGCTGCTAGAGTCCTCACTAAGACCAAGAAAGTGGATCACATCAGTCCAGTTCTGAAGTCTCTACACTGGCTGCCTGTCTCTCAGAGAATTGATTTCAAGGTACTGCTGCTGGTTTACAAAGCACTAAATGGTTTAGGGCCAAAATACATTTCTGATCTTCTGCTGTGTTATGAACCATCCAGACCTCTCAGGTCATCTGGATCAGGTCTGCTTAGTGTCCCCAGAGTCAGAACTAAACATGCAGAAGCAGCGTTCAGTTTTTATGCACCAAATATCTGGAACAAGCTCCCAGAAACCTGCAGGACCGCTCCAACTCTCACTTCTTTTAAAACAAAGCTTAAAACTTTCCTGTTTGCGGGTGCCTTTTATTCTGACACTGCACTATAACTTTTACTCTTTTGAGTTTTATGCAATTTTAGCTTCTATCCTAGCTTTTATTTTTAGCTTGTTTTTATTTTCTAATCTTTAATGTTTTAATGTTTTTATGTTTTTATAACTGTTTTAATTATTTCTTGAATGTTTCTGTAAAGCACTTTGAATTGCCCTGTTGTTGAAATGTGCTATACAAATAAAGCTGCCTTGCCTTGCCTCAGCTAGTTGCAGCCGAGGTTGCTACAGGGAGAGCTCCGGGGGAGGGGGAGAAAGTGACGCTGTGTTGAGGGCATTTGATTAACAGGACAGCAGGAAACGCTGACCAATCAGAGCAGAGTGGGAGGAGACAGGCGCTAAATCAGGGTCTCTCAGACAGAGGCTGAATAGGCTTCATGTGAGGAGAACACTATGAGAAGAATAAAGTTTTTTTTTGACATTACAGCATGTAAACATGTTCTAGTACAACATTAAAATACATCTATGAACCTGGAAATAAGCATAATATGAGACCTTTAAAACAGCTTGTCGTAGAAGTGGGCTTGTTTCTGAAAGCTTCAAACTCTCCACAGACTGCTGAGCTTCACCTGACAGGACACACCTGTCTGTCTGTAGGCCTTTCCTATTTCACAGTTCGTACATCCTCCATTCCTTTCCTCGCCTCCTCTCCTCGGGTCTTAGTCCCGCCCACGAGAGATGCGAGCTGAGGAGGTGAGGAAGAGACGCGAGGAAGAGAGGAGTTGAGGCAACAGGCTTTTAACAAAATGAGACCTTGGAGCCTCGGAGCCGTCATTTTAAAGCCACATCAGTTAAATATGACGTGTGGCACATTGCCACGCCTCTTTGCTACGTCACAGGTGTCTCAGTTCTCAGTTCCATTTCATCAATTTGTGTGTTATTTTAACTAAATTCTATATTCACAAATCAAAATACTTCATGTCCATGTCAGACAATATATTTCCTCTATATCTGAATGTACAAACCAAAAAGCTACTAAAACATATAAACCACTGTAAGCTTTACAAGATATTTATCTAACTTTTATTTATTATTTAATCTCTTTAATTACAACCTTTAGTCCCCGTGGCGTGTTTGTAATTGTAGACTTGAGTTGTATACACAAGTGTTTTAAACTTGATAACTGCCTCAATAAAGTTGATAAATTTAAAAAAAAAACACAGGTGTCGAGAAGACTTACGCAAAGTATACACAGCAAGCGATATGAGAATAAAAGTCATTGTATTATGAGAATAAAATCATAATATCAGTATACATATGTATGGTAGTATAGTAGTAATTTTACGTGTTATTTTCTTTTTTTCTCGTAAAGTTCTGACTTTATTCTCGTAATATTCTGACTTTTTTTCTCGTAATATGAGTTTTTCTCGTAAAGTTGTAACTTTATTCTCGAAATCTCAAATGTCCCCCCCCCTCAATGTGGCCTCATACTTCACTGCAAATGTTTTGTGGCTCCAGACAGATTTATTTTTTTTTTCTTTCCTAAAATCGCTCTTTTGATAGTAAAGGTTGCGAACCCCTGTGCTACGCAAATGCACTGCCTTTATAATACGACGGGGTTTGTGCACGTCTCTGCTGATTGGGTTACACCTCTGACACACCCACCAAATGAGCGGAAACGCACCTCAAAAGCCTGTTGTGCACCATTTCGAGGAAACACGCCGTTCAACCCGGAAGCCGTAGCTAACCAGCGCGCACTGTTTTTCTGACTGAAGGTGCCCCCGGCTCTCAGCCAATCATCTCTCTGTGTTTACAGACCTGCTGCTTCAGCCCAACATCTCTGGGTCCTCCTCCGTGGACGGGGTCTCCGAGGCCCAGCAGCAGGGGTTTCACGTGTTCAGGGGCTCCGCCTTCAACATCAGCTGCTCCGTCCAGCCACAGTACCCAGGAGGCTCCTTCCGGCTTGCCTTCACCTCCTCCAGCTCAGCACTCAACTACACCAAGCCAGCTGTCAATCACTCCGCCCACTTCCTGTTTCCTGCCGCAGAGCCCGCCCACCAAGGAAACTACCGCTGTGTTTATCACGTCTATGTTTTTTCTCACGACTTCTTCTCTGAGAGCCGTCCGATCTCTCTCACCGTCGCAGGTAAGATTCAAGAAGTGATTTTAGATTTCAGGTCACTTCAGTTTGTGTTTAACGGGAGCTGTTGGACTCGTGATGTCATGTGATGTGATGTGATGTGATGTCATGTGATGTGATGACTGTCCATGTTTTTTGATTAGATCTAAGGCCTTTCATCATCAGAGCGATCGTCCTGCCGCTGATTCTGCTGTTGGCGAACATTGGCCTTTACTTCTACTATAAGGTACTGACACGTCTGTTGTTCAGACTGCTGACTGACATGAAGCACTCAGTCCGTGTTTATTGAAGTGAAGAGAGAGGAGTGATGCAGGAAGTCACATCTGTGTGCTGTCATGTGTCTCCAGGCCAAAAGGGGGCAGAGGCCGGGCAGACGTGAGAAGGCTGAGCCGGATTATTATAACCTGGGTTTTCCTGCAGCTGAAGGAGGGCCGACTGAAGGAGGAAGGAGCTCGGGGAGCAGAGCAGAACCTCCAAGGAGCTCATCTCACATCCAGATGGATTTATAACACACAACCCAGCAGCAGCTCATTTTAGATGAATGTTCCCTTTAAAAGGTCCCACATTGTAAAAAGTGAGATTTTTATGTCTTTTATATTATAAAGCAGGTTTAAGTGCTATATAAATACTGTTAAACTATCAAAACGCTCAATATATGGAGAAACACACACAGCCCGTATTCAGAAATTGTGCGTTTGAAACGAGCCATTAGAATTTCTGTCCATTTGTGATGTCACAAATATACAATATTTAGATAATTTGACAGTTTTAAACGTAAACATTCGAAATGTGTCCAAGTTTATTTCCTGTTGCAGTGCATGTGAATGACATTAGATGACAGGAAGTAAACATGGACCGAAACTGTTGCCTAGCAACGCAATTCCGTTGCAATTCCATTGAAATGCACTAAAACTGAGCGTTTCAGACAGAGGGTGAATACAGGTATATTCAGTCAGACAGTATGAGGAAAATAAAGTTTTTTTTTAACATTACAGCATGTAAACATGTTCTAGTAGAAACACAAAATACAAGTATGAACCTGAAAATGAGCAAGTTAGGGACCTTTAAACAAGAAGGCTGGATTCATTATATCACTTTATATACTATATTTGTCTTACTCTCAACATGAAAACCAACAATGTGTTAGTCTTTTCATACTTTCTGACTTTCTGTCAGAACGTATGTAGCCCATTGGTTCCTACCGAAGATGTAAATCTATAAAAACACCTCACAAACATAAAGTGCTATTGAAAACTAGACTTGAAAGCAGGAATACCGGCAGGAGTCTGACCCAGGCCGATCGGTAACAATGCTATATATTACATCAAAATAACTGTGAAACATTGCTATATATCCTTTAAACTCTGTGTTACCAATGTGCAAATCAAATTTGAAGACAATTGAAGAATGAAATCCTGAGATAAGAGTAAAAACATGTCACAGAGCCACCGACTGTTGGATCTGGAGATCTGGAGCACATCCAGGGTTGGTGAAGCACATCTGCTGCCACGTTGACAATCTGTTGATGTTTGTGATTCACCAATATATATATAATGAATGAATCAAAGTCATGTAGCTAGCAAACAAAGTACAGTATTAAAAGCCAGAGACTGTTTTCACATCAGTTTCATCTTGTTAGTGACACGTTAACTTTATAACCTCACTTTAGCGCTCCCTTGTGGTTCACATGGCTCATTTATTGTTGGAAGCACACACCACATTAAGCTAAAACAAATAACCATAATAATACAAATGGGTGCAAAAATAAAAGAGTACTAACAGCTTGTAGTGTGATGAAGGAATTTTAGTATTTTGCTTAATTTTGTACATAAAGACAATTTATAATTGAGGATTTTACTTTTACTCCTTTTTTTTCATATGAAGGATTTGCTTATTTCATAAGGATTTCACTTAATGTTGTAATCAAGGATTTAGCAAATTTTTATAATTAAGTAATTTACTTATAATTTTAAGAATTTTACTTAATTTTATTTCATTAGAATCTTCCTTTTTTTGTACATAAAGAGTTTACTTAATTTTGCACTCAAAGAATTTACTTAATTTGTATGATTTTTACTTACTTTTGTATTCAAAGGATTTTATACTTCGTGAATTTTCTTAATGTTGTACTTAACAAATGTATTTTATTTCAGTAGAATTTGGCTTATTTTTGTACTGAAGAATCCTGCTTATTTTTTATTTAAGAATATTGATTCATGTTGTAGTTAAGGAACTAGCTTTTTTATAATTGAGGAATTTTCTTTATTCTAAATAATTTTGCTTAATTTTGTACATAATGAGTTTACTTCATTTTGCACTTAAAGAATTTGTTTAATTTTTATGAATTTTACTTACTTTTGTATTCAAGGAATTTTCTTAATTTTGTACTTTGGGAATTTACCTAATTCATATTCAATTCAATTCACAAATTTATATTGAGGATGTTACTTTTACTACTTCTTTTCTAATGAAGGATTTTGCTTATTTCATAAGAATTTCACTTAATGTTGTAATAAACAATTTTGCAAATTTTAATTTTTTTCATAAATTACTTGTTTTTAAAGAATTTTACTTAATTTTGTAATTAAGGAATTTTCTTTTTTCATAAGAATTTTACTTAAAGGTCCCATATTATAAAAAAAAGAGATTTTCATGTTTTGATTTCATTTTTTATTATAAAGCAGGCTTCAGTCCCATATAAATACTGTGAGTGTATCGAAACACTCAATCCACAGGGAAATACACTCAGCCCGTATTCGGAAACTCTGCATTTGAAACAAGCTGTCAGGATTTCTGCCCATTTGTGATGTCACAAATATACAATATTTAGACCATTGGCACAATTTTAAACGTAAACATTGTAAATGTGTCCCAGTTCATTCCTGGTTGCAGTGTGTGTGAATGTCATCAGCTGACAGGAAGTAAACATGGACCCAAGCTGTTGCCTAGCAACGCAATTCTGTTACAACTCCGTCAAAATGCACTAAAACGGAGCGTTTCAGACAGAGGGTAAATACAGGCATATTCAAGCAGACAGTATGAGGAAAATAAAGTGTTTTTTTAACATTACAGCATGTAAACATGTTCTAGTAGAAACACAAAATACAATTTTGAACCTGAAAAATAGCACAATATGGGACCTTTAATTATATTTCAGAAGAATTTCGCTTATTTTTGTATTTATGAACTTTGATTCATTTTGTAGTTAAGGAACTAGCTTTTTATAATTGAGGAATTTCCTTTACTCAAAAGAATTTTGCGTAATTTTTTAATTAAAAGTTGTGCACTTGGATATTAATGCGAAATATCCTCATAACTAAGCAAACAATCTGAATAAAAATATAAACACAGGAGTCAAGCAGAAGTCAGAGATCAAAACATGAATGAAAATGTGGGGTTTATTCTACGTGGAGATGACGTCACTTTAGGACGCACATATTGCACAGAGAAATGTAGTACTAGTACTACTTAAGTAAAGTACTTTAAGGGTTGTTGAAGTCGGGTCCAGGCGGATCATTATTGGACGACACCATGTGGTCAAAACCAAACCTGAGCGTCATCAGAAGGAGAGTTTTTGACTCACCTGTGCAGATCTATGTCCAAATATTCTGTTTTCATGTCCCCATTGTTGCTGTTGGATCAGGACTCAGGTTTGCTGGGAGCTTCAATACACAGAGAGATGAAGTGATTAAGATTACTGTAAGAAATCTACATCTACTATGTCCAAACTATGACTATGAATTATGACTTACTGGCATTATTACCAGAATAGATGTAATCATTATTAATTCATGAGGAAAGCTTCAGATGGTTATTGATTGTCGCTCTTTGAGAAGACAGAGGTGTGATGATGCAGCTACCTGATTTAAGGAGCTTTTATTTCCTCCTCAGTTTGAAACACTGGGAGATATCCATGTGACTATACTAGTGACTGACTAACGGGGAAGTGGGAGCAGGTGAGCAGGAGGTCTGCAGGGCTAACGAGGGACAGGTGAGACTAATCAGGGCGGGGCAGACAGGAAAACACAAGGCAGGAAGTGAAGTTGTAGTATCAAAATAAAACAGGAAACATGAATGAATAACATAAAAAGCCAGGAGATGTAGATCCTCTAGATAAGTGATCATCCTGTGATGCAATACAGTCCAGTCCTCACGGAAAGTCAGAGGGCAGAGAGCCAGACTGTGACAGACAAAGTCAGACATCTGAGATGCGTCCAAACGGACTTTCACCGTATTCACCGTATTGTGACAGCTGCCGACCGAAACACGTGAGACCAA